>NW_028261382.1:14522797-14620297 GCF_051295495.1 Thamnophis sirtalis | reverse complement strand
GGGTCCTCATTTTATCTACCATGGAAGGATGAGTCAACTTTGAGCCTGCAGGGGTTCAAACTGCCAAATTGCAGTCAGTCAGCAGAAGTAGCCTGCAGTACCACATTCTAACCATTGCGCCACCTCGACTCTCTGAATTAATTGAATTTCAAGGAGGCACATGGTATTTTTGGAATGAGGTCCTTCGCATGCTACTCAAAGACTAAGGGTGGCCCTTAATTAAAGGAATGGAAAGAACAAGATGCTTATTTATTATTCAGGTTTCTGGAAGCCAGTATATATATATATCAGCATGCTGACAAAAGGCCTTTAGGAGAATTACAACCCTCATCGTGGTATTGGAAACTTAAAATTAACAATCCAGACAAGTAGTGATCAGTTTTCCCTGACCTCATAATTCCTCATAAGAAGAGCTATGTCAAAGTCATGGGAAGAGCCCTTATTCCAGGCAGGGTGAATGAAATATAGGAACTCTTCTAGCGGAAGGAAGAATGTTATACGGGATAGAAAGATAGCATTGGCACTGAGACTCGTCTTTCATGTAGCCTCGTAGAAGGCTAGCAATCAAAGATAGCAATAATGCTTAGATTTATATGCCACTTCACAGTGCTTTATAGCACTCTCTGGACGGTTTATAGTATCAGCCGCTTGTCCCCAACAATCAGGTCCTCATTTTACCGATCTCGGAATGATGGAAGGCTGAGTCAACCTTGAGCTTATCAGGATCGAACTCTAGATGGTGGGCAGAGTTAGCCTACAATAATGCATTCTAACCATCAAGGACCAGCAGTCAAAGATGTAGGTGTTCTGATCCAGGCTTCCCCCAAAAGCACAAAGTAGATTCATGGTCCCAACAGAATCCCTTTTATTAAATGAATGTGAATCCCTCTCATTCACATTCAGCAAAGGCCTGGCAAACAGTCTTTCAAAGGAGTAATTATGACTATAGACCTTATCTATCTTGGAAAGCTGCCATGTAAATATTTTCCAAACTCAGTACTGTGCAAGGAAAGACTTGAAACAGAGTCTCTGAGATTCACGGACAGATTTTCACACTCCTGAAACAAATCTAACAAACCAATGAAAGCATTGTTTCCTGCAAAAGCCCCCTCCCCTTTCACTCCTCTTTTATTTCCTATGCGAGGGGCCATTCACCTTCCATCTGTGACTTTACTCCCAAGTCGATCCTGATTTCTGAGTTCTGTTCTTCTGGCAGCTCTGCGTATGCGCACACTGGGAACAGGCTCCAGCTGTTCCTCTGCCTCACTTCTGTCTAGCTCCGTAGGTACCTGATCACTTCAAGACGGCCTCGGCACTGTGTCTGCCTCTGATGCAGAGCCCTCGTCCAAGCCTCCAGGACTGGGCCATGGTCCTCCCCAACCTCCTCACTGTCTGACTCTGCTGTCAGCTCCGCAGGCCACCGGTGTGCCACAACAGTAGGGCCCAAATGGAGGAAACTTTATAATCTGAAATAGACTCATTGACCTGTATGGTTTGGAATGATTTGCAGTACATCTAATTTGGCAAGATATTTTAATGTTTCTATTTAATTCTTCTCTAAAGCCAAAGCCTCTCTTATGGGGATTGGCTCTCATGGGTTCTTCGCAGGGATTTTAGCTCTAGTTTTGTGTTGCAAGCATAGGAAGAAAATTACCCAGCCTAATTGAAAGCCACATCTCCTCTTTTCCTTTTTATAGGCTGTGGTTGTGCAACAAGACACCTACATCGAAGACCAGAAGCTGCTGCTCACCGAGAAGACCTTGAGCCGCATCTCCTTCCGGCCCAACTCCTTGATCGAGCAGGAAAAGCAACGCAGCCTGGAGAAGCAGCGGCAAGAGCTCGCCAATCTGCAGAAGCAGCAAACTTTGCACCAGGAGGAAAGGAGGAAGAAGGAGAAGGAGTGGGAGGCCAGGGAGAAAGAGCTGACCGAGTGGGAATCCCAGCTGAGCCAGAGGGAGGAGCAGATCCAGAAAGGACAACACAGCCTGGAGAAGGAGCGGGAAGAGCTGCAGCAGAAGAAAGCAGCCTACCAACTCGATCTGGAACATCTCCGGACGGCCCAGAAGCAACTGGAGAAAGAAAAGGAGCAAATATCTCAACCCCCGTTGGAACCCAATGTCAAACCGGTAATTGCTCCTTTAGCAGTTAGACTTATATACCGCTTCATAGGGCTTTCAGCCCTCTCTAAGCGGTTTACAGAGTCAGCATATTGCCCCCAACAACAATCCGGGTCCTCATTTTACCCACCTCAGAAGGATGGAAGGCTGAGTCAACCTTGAGCCGGTGAGATTTGAACAGCCGAACTGCAGAACTGCAGTCAGCTGAAGTAGCCTGCAGTGCTGCATTTAACCACTGCGCCACCTTGGCTTTGCACTTGTACGTTTTCTGGCGTCAAACGAAGGAGGCATCTACAATCTCTGCTTTTTTCAGACCTTCCACCAAGGAGGCCTGAAAGAGGCAGAGGTTGTAGACCACTCGTTTTCAAATTACGACCTTTCTGTTGAACCTGTTGAGGTGTCTTCTTCATAAGATCAGCAATGCTTTGTTTCCACAACAGCATGTGCCGCATTACTGATTTTCTTGTGCATTATACAATCCACGATCCCAGATATGGATTCTCAAGTCACTTCTATTCTATTCTGGAAGCACCCCCCCTTTTTTTAAAATCTGAGCGATCTTATCCATGTTGAGATGCTCTTTGATTTTCTCCTTATGTATATAGTAGCCATCAGAGGGATGCAGTGGCTCAGTGGCTAAGATGCTGAGCTTGTCGATCAGAAAGGATATTGTATCTCTTGTATTCATCAGTCTTTTATTTGGTCTTTTATTTTATTGCTGCTTTTATTGTTTTATTTTTATTTATTTTGCATTGGTTTTCTTTTAACATGCTTTATGGTGCCAGGGAACTGAGGGTGTTGGAGAATTTAAACACGTAATAAATGCCAACATGGACAATCCATTACCATAACAATTTTCTTTTGTCTTGTGTCTTCCAGAATCCCAATCAACATGCCAAAATGAGCAGAACCCCTTCCCTTCTTCCCACAGAGGACTTGTCTTCAAGACAGTTGGGTTCCTCGCTGTCCAAAGGGCCCATGGATACAGAACTTTCTGCCTCATCCAAAAGGAACAGTCTCTCAAGGACGAATAAAGAAAAGAGCTCTTTTCATTTGATCGGCACTACAACCTCAGGCCAAGCCAACAAGCCAACTGAAGGATCTGGGCAGATCCCCAACCGCCTCTTTGGCTTAGCCAAGCCGAAGGAGAAGAAGGAGAAGAAGAAGAAGAGCAAAAGGGATCGTTCTCAGACTTCTGGTAAGCAGTAGGGTGGGCTTGATGTGTCGGGGTTCCAAAAAACACCCCCGAACGAAATAAAACTAAGAGGCTAGAAGTTCCTCAAAGTTTCTACTTTATTAGAGATGTCATGTTGGCACATCTGGGGAAACCCGAATCTGAAAGCTTCCAGGTTTTCCCCACCCAGTTGAAAGTTCACAATCCTTGCCCCAGACCCACAAGTTCATCCCATGGTCCAATCCAATCTTCACATTCAACTGGATACAAGTTCCAGGCAGTCCCATCCAGGTGCAGGCAGGTATCCTTGACTTTCAGAGTAAAGAATGTTGTTATGGCTAAGATTCTACCGCTGCAACAACAACAACAACAAAACCTCTCTCAATTTCCCAGACTAAAATACGTGGCAATCAGGAAGCAAGAAAGAAAAATGGCTTCCAAACTGACAGGATGTTTCTAAAGGTTCCTCTCAACTAAGGAAAGAAATATCTCTCACTAACTTGATTGCTTGTGGTCCACATCTGAGTCTTGTCTGCAGATCAGTAGGCAACAACAGTAGGGATGTTTGGAAAGAATAAGTTTGTGGCCTCCCTCAACCAAAAGAGGGACAGTATAGTTGAAAAGCTAAAGTGATTGAACTAATACTGAAAAAAAGATTCAAGTCTACCCTCAGTTAGATGGTCCTTACCTGTGTTGGAGTGAATAAATATTTGAGACAGCTCCCACATTGGCAGAAACACATCAAAAAGGCCATTTTGCTGTGATAGCATGTACAACGGGAACTTGATGTTTTCATGGGTTGTTCTGTTTGTGTAGGAGAAGGAATAGCAGCACTGGGGGCAGAGACAAAAGAGGAATCAGCCTAGAATCTCTACGTTCCCACTAATGGTCCAACCTCTCTTGAATTTCGTTAACCCTAAGCTACCAACACAGTGCTGGCCATTAGTTGAATAAATTCCTATGCATAAAGCACATATGTGCTAGTTGTTTCCGACTCTAGGAAGCAGTGCTTATCTCCGTTTCAAAGTCGAAGAGCCAGCGCTGTCTGAAGACATCTCCGTAATCATGTGGCCAGCATGACTTAAAGCCGAAGGCGCACGGAGTGCTGTTACCTGTTATATACTTACCCTCCCCTGAACTACAATTATCTTATCTAACTTTCAAGTTGGAAGGGGTAACATTTTACAGTAGTAATGATGGTGTCATCCCACGTTGATTTTCCGAATAGATTAGAATAGAATTCTTTATTGGCCAAGTGTAATTGGAAGCACAAGGAATTTGTCTTTGGTGCATATGCTCTCAGTGATGTTTGGTTCTAATATGAAGTGAAAGCTTTTGCTGATGCGTTTACGTTTTCTTCTTATATCGTAAAGAAGGAAAGGTTGCTGACTATGGCAATATGCAAAAAAACATTTAATCGATTGACTTTGGGTGGACAGCTGTGTGGGATTTGCAGAGGGTGGATTCTTGTAAGGATCATTTCAGCTGTAGGGACTCTTCACAGCCAACCTCCATAAGGGTGGTGACGTGTAGATAGATAATTATGTATTTATTGTATCTCTTGTATTTATCAGTCTGCTTCATCTCTGATTAGGCTTCTGGTAGGATGCAGTTAGGGCTCAGGTAGCTCAGTGGCTAAGACAAGCTTGTTGATCAGAAAGGTCAGCAGTTTGGTGGTTCAAATCCCTAGCACCACGTAACGGAGTGAGCTCCCACGGACGTTCGGCGTTTGGTCATGCTGGCCACATGACCACGGAGACGTCTTCAGACAGTGCTGGCTCTTCGGCTTTGAAACGGAGATGAACATCGCCCTCTAGAGTCAGGAACGACTAGCACGTATATGCAAAGGGAACCTTTACCTTTAGGATACAGTTGACTGCTCAAGTATTCAGCAGTGCATAAGGAAGCCAGGAAATAAAGCCGTCTCAGATGTGGGTTGATATTATTTTGATTTCTTTTTCTTTTCCCCCTTAGATGCTCACTCTCCAGAAGGAGCACCAGAAAGCGAGGAAATCTTTTGCTGATCCCATGCCTTGTCTCCAGCCAGGCCCCTTACAGATCTGCCCTACAGTGAGAGGCCAAAGAATCGAACAACTCTTCTTTATTCGAGACATTGAACTATGTTGGGCTTTATCACCTTTCACTCCTACAATCCACTGTCCATTCCCACTTCTGGATCTTCTTGAATACATCACATCTGAAAACATGTTAACAAGGGCAAGATGAAGAGGAGAAGGAGGAGGAGCAATCACATGGAAGAACTGTGGATACAGCCAAATTGGGCAGGCTCAGTTTGGGTTCAATGTGGTGTGAAGAGCTCTGATTCTCTGTTGCAACGCTAGCTTGTGACTTACCTAGGTGGATATTCCTTTCTTTCCTTTCCATCTTGAACAACAGGGAATTTGTGAACAAGGTCAACAAAGCTCACCTTCTCTTAGGAAATCACCACCCAAAATTTAAAAAAAAAACCTTCTATAGGGAGAGGGAAAAAAAAGATGTGACTCTCTACCCAGTGTCTCTACACTGGTCTATATAGATGTAATGTATACCCACTTCTATACATACTTAACTAAATATATAGATATATACACACTCACAAATAAATGTAGCTCCATATCCTTTGGATATGCTGATATGTCTGTACAGAAAAGCTAAGGGACTTTAGACATAGCCTAACGGGGTTGAGTGTAACTGTCCAGGGATTGGGTCCGGGCTACACAGCCTCTCTTGGTTTGAGTTGCAAAGTTGGCCTCCTGCACCAAGATCATAGGGACCATTTTGAAGTGGAAGGGCCCCTTAAAGCAAGATTTCTGGGGAATGGTTGAAGCACATTGCCAAGAGGAAAAAAATAAATAAATATAAAATGTATTGGAACCAACGCGGGGCCTTATATTGGAGGTGAAATGCGCTGTAAATTAGAAAACCCACTCTAGATGTCATCTCAGAAGAGTTACAAAGAGAAAACTTAAATCGCCCCGAATTTCCATGGAATTGTGAGGTGCATCCTAACTGCCTCTTTACCTAGGAAGCAACACCCATTGAGTTGGCTATGCGTTTGAAGAATCTGAAGAAGATACAAACTCAAACCATATACTCTCTCCCTGCTTCCCCCGGCTTCTCCTCCCAAACTCCTGTACACGTTTTCTCCCGTATCGTCTTGCTTGAAACTATGTTGAGGAGGTGGCAGACTGTCACCAGGGTGAGAGAGTTGTGATAGAGAAGCACAATTATGTTGGTTTGGTAGAATGTGGATTGAAGAGACTTCCCCCAATACCCTGGAATGTAACTTTCCAGATTGGATAGATTTGTTGCTTTAAGAATTGTAGAGTTCCCACCGCAATGCTATCATTTTTTGGGGTGAGGACAAATCATCATTTTTGAGGTGGAGTTGCCAGGAGTTGAAAAATGTATGTAAAAACTCTTTGCTGCAAACCTACTCCACTCAAACGCTCCTTTAAGACTTGCCTTAATAGAGAAAAATGGTCTCTTCCTGATTTATCCAAGGGCAACCAGATCTTCATCAGCACGTAAATGTATATTTGGTTTTCTGCATATGTGGATAGTCTTCCATCACAGTTTCAGAAAAATAAGTCCTGTGAAATTTCATCTCCTTGGCATGGAATGTAGGAAAGTGCTTTCCTTCTGTTTCCTCACCTGCAAATGGCTATTATTGGTCTCTCCTCATCTGCTAGGCCAAGAGAAGGGAATGTTTCTCTCTTAAGCTTCCTTTCTGCACAATTTTGTTTAGAAAAGCACAGTGGATGCTTTGCTCCAGGCAAGGGAGCAGGTGAGAAAATGGATCAGTTTCCGTTGATCATTCACGCCAGCAGTAGATGTTAATTGTCAGGCCTTCCTTCCTTCCTTCCTTTCTTCCCAAGTCTAACCCTGTAGCATCGTCTGGCCCATCATAGTGCTTAAGGAGTTCTATCTCGCTCCAGGGTTTAAATTTAATCTCCTCTCCCATTAGTGACAAAACTGCAAGAAATCCGACGTGGTGAGAAAGGAGATATAGGAAGAACCAATAAGCAGCTCAGTTTGATGTTTTGAGATGAGTTATGGAAGATCATTCTTGTGTTGCCAATCTTTACAATCCACTAACACCTTGTCGCCCAGGGATTATTCTGATAGGCTGAGCAAAATAGCAAGGAATCTGTTTAGCTTTAAAGCTTGGGGGGGAGGGGGGACACCCATTTTTGGCTATCCTTCAAAAGAAGGTTTTGCACTATTGTTCCACCCTTGTGTTCTCTCTCTAGAACATCTCAGGAGCCATTTTCACACACCACCCAATTTGCAAAACCAGGATAAAAAGAAAAAGAAGAAAAACTTTTAACGAGTGTGCCTTTACATATGTAGATGATCTCTGGGGATCTGGCTGAATCTGATGTTCTCTAAAGGAAATTCACGCTGTCCCAAAAACAAAGCCAGGGGCAGCTAGAGAATTTTATTTCTGATATTTTTTTTTATTTTTATTACCACGATTACATGATATTTGTTCTCAGTTGCAAGCTGGGCTTGTGTTGGGAAAAATATATATCTTTCTGTTTGTTTGAAAGAAGTCTGGATTTTTAAAATGACAAATGTTTACTTGGATTGTCTGGGATTTTTTTTTTTTGCTTTATTTTAAAGCTGGGCTTATGAAGCCAAAAGAATGTTTGTTTGTTTGTGTGTGTGTTGGTGTGTATTTGTGCTTCTTTTTGTTGTTGTTGTTGTTGTTGTTGCTACTACTACTACTTGTGTAAATATCTCCTTGATTACTGATGTGCTATTTGAATAAAACCAGCATTAAATGCTATCAACCACTGCTAGGAAAGAACCTCTTAACGTTTCAGCATCTCTTAGCCAAAACAAACTTAAGATGCTAAGATTGGTGGCTAGCTCTTTGTAGAAAATTGAAAATGGGTTGAAACTGGATTTGGCTCACACAGTGTGAATGCTTATACCAGGAGTGGGCTTCAAATACTTTAGCAAGGGGTTCTGTCCCCGGTTGCTGGGTGGGCTTGGCCATGGTGGGTGTGGCCTACTTAGCCTCCTGCACCACGGTGGTGGTGGTGGGGGCATTTTCACCTTCCCCAGGCTCTGGAGATTTTTCTCACGCCTCCGGGAGGACGAAAATGGCCTCCCCAGGCTGCAGAGGCCCCCTGGAGGCCGGAAATGGGCCCATTTCTGAAACTTCCAGTAGGCCTGTTTTTTGCCCGCCCTGAGCCTCCACATGCGCCTGCATCCAAAATTGGCTGCGTGGGGACTCCTGGGAGTGGTGGGGCGGGGCCAGCCAAGAATGGGATTTGGGGGTTCTCCGAACTTCACAGAATCTTAGCTAGAGGTTCACCCAAACCCCTGTCTTATTCCACTGTCATGGGTGCTAAAGGGGAATGGCAGGTTTTGAAAAAAAGAAACCCACTTCATAACCGCCAAGGAACAGCTCTGCTGCACCAAACACTCTTGAGTTGACTACTTCTTCCTGCAATGGAATTCAATCTTAAGTTTTGAAGAGAGTTTAATTTACTTTTGATCTTGTATTCTTCCTCTCTGCAAGTGCAGAGAGAGAGAGAGTTAGTAAGATGGGGAAAGAGCCAAAAGCGATACCAATTGATACAGAAAGCTCTTAGCCAAAAGTCTCTGCTGCCATTCTTCCTTTTCGTTACAGCGAGGCCACATATAACCCGATGGAGATGGATTTATGTATTTCGAAGAAATCTCTGGGTATTATGAGTTCTTTATATCTTGTTCATTTCCTGTTCAGCTAGATTATTGGTTGGTTACTGCGATGAGTTCTTTTTGGCAAGGATTGTGTGCATTAGCATCACAAATTATACGACAATTCATTTCCTCTCACTTGAGTTCCTCCCACTTCTTCCCATAGGCTTTTGAGAAGGTACCAGTTGCGTGTTTCCGATTGAAATATATCTTGAAAAGAAAAGGAAAAACCTTTAAAAATAAAAAAATGTACATCCATAGAGAGTCGAAAGGAAAAAAATGTTATATATTCATTTGTAATTATGTAAAAAAAATATATGCTAGGTTTACGATTGTAAATTTTTAATTTCCCACGCTGTAATTTGCAAAAATGGAAAAAAACAAAACAAAACAGATTTTCATAATCTTTTATTTATCTACTTTTCTTGCTACAAAAAACAACTCTTGTAAAGATAAATTTCCCTACCCCTTTAAAATAAATGTTGATTCTAAGTCAGATGAGATTCTGCTTGTTGGCCTCTGTATATCTGTGTTTCTCTGTGTGTTGTTTTCTCACCCTTCCTTTTCAGATTGAAACTGTTGGATGAAAAAAAAACACCAACAACGAAGGAATAAGCTGCTTTATTTCGCACACAGAACAGAAGAAGGAAGCCCTGCGTGGTGACAGGATAAATGTAAATATGTTTTGTGCTGCACTGAATAGAGATGTAATCCCCCTCCAAAAACTGAATTAAATGAAGAAAAGAGAGTCTAAGAGGTTGAGGGGTAGGGGAGTCAGTACCTTTGGGAAATACCGAAATATAGATGGTTGGCTTAGCTGTCCATCCCAATAGGACTAGGTGGCTCAGTGGCTAAGACACTGAGCTTGTCGATCAGAGAGGTCAGCAGTTCGAATCCCTAGTATAGGTCTCCTACATGAGCAGGGGGTTGAACTAGATGACCTCCAAGGTACCTTCAAACTCTTTTTCTGTTTCTTACCAACAGATGTAAATAAATGGATATTTCTTCCAATGTCTACTTCATTCTCAGTGTTTTAAAGGAGCAGGAACAACCTCTATACTCAGTCAAGGAAATTGGACAAGTCTATACAGAAAAACCTGGAGGGATGTGGAAAATCACTCTGGAGAAAGAAATGTTTTCTAGCTTTAAGAGTTACACTACACAGCTAATCATTGGGAATTTTATAATGGCAATAAATTGTCTCACATAATGTTTTCACCTGTTGCATAACTTTGCACAGAGTAAAAGTACATGAACACTTTTCTTAAGATCAGAGAACATTTAGGAGAAAATATTGAGGAGATGAGTCATCTATTTCCCCCACAGTGTTCTCAGAAAAAAATGGGTATAAAAATGCAGTTGATCCCCCCCCCCCAGACTGTTTCTCTTTCTCCCCCATCTCTAGCATTGAATCAGGAAGAGGTGAGGAGTTTTCCTTGCTTTTTACATGTAGGTAAAACACTCTGTGTCACAGTGTCTTCCTTGCACTGGTAATGGGCAGTCTTTCCCAACCTGGTGTTCATGATAGAGTGGGAGGTCATCCTTTCCACTCCTGGTGACCAGCTGTCAGGGTTCCAAATAGCATCTAAAGTAAATCAGAGTCCGAGACAAAGTATTGCTCAAAGTTCCAATTTATTAAGAGAGCCATGTTGGCACATCTGGGAAAACCCGAATCTGAAAACCCGAATCTGAAAGCTTCCCGGTTTTCCCCACCCAGTTGAAAGTTCAAGATCTTGCCCTGACACTCACAAGCCCATCACATGGTCCAATTGTCCACTGCCATGCTGGCAGCTTCCACCCATCCAGTTCATTAAAGGTAAAGGCTCCCCTTGCACATATGTGCTAGTTGTTCCTGACTCTAGGGGGTGGTGCTCATCTCTGTTTCAAAGCCGAAGAGCCAGCGCTATCCGAAGACATCTCCATGGTCATGTGGTCAGCATGACTAAATGCCGAAGGTGCACGGAATGCTGTATCCTTCCCACCAAAGGTGGTTCCTATTTTTTCTACTTGCATTTTTTACATGCTTTTGAACTGCTAGGTTGGCAGAAGCTGGGACAACTAACAGGAGCTCACTCTGTTACACAGTGCTAGGGATTCGAACCACAGAACTACTGACCTTGATCAACAAGCTCAGCTCAGTCTGAGCCACTAGCCATTCCATTGCCCAACTTCATTGCCAAAAAGTTTGATAATGAACCCCACTCCCTTCTAGCACTGGTAATGTTATCAAGATTGCTATTGAAACATCTGCAAGAGAACAGCCAAACTGATAGAGCACCTTTCATTCCAACCCTGAGCTAAAAATACTCTCTTCTGTCACTATCATTTTTATCAGGATGGGGACATTTTGAGATTGGCCGATAATTGGAAAGGGGAGGTTTCTTCCTAGCCTGGGTAAGATCTGGTTATTGCCTCTTTCAGCCAGGAGTGGAGCAGAAAACACTTATCATCACTCATGTTTGCTATCTATCTGCATATTGCACAGAGCCAGCAGTATTATTCACAAAAAATAAAATTCGCTATGGGGATTGAAGGAACCCTCCAAAAGATTCAGGAACCTGGATTGGATTATTTTAGGGGTCCTTGGTGCTTTCTGAACTTGGTTGTTTTCTTGCAGATGTGTCATCACCCAAACTAGGTAACTTCATCAGCACTAAATATCTATGGAGATTCTCAGTCATCCATCAGGCCTTGGTTGTCCCAAAGGTGCTTTTTCAAGAGGCAACTGGACTTTCTGGTATTTGCTTTGAAGACGTTTTGCTTCTCATCCAAGAAGCTTCTTCAGCTCTGAAGAACTAAAGAAGATCATGGGACATAACCAGCCTTGTTGATGTTACCTAATTTGAGTAATATAATGTTTGCAAGAAAACCAACAAGCTCAGCATCAAGAATCCCCTCATTTCAACACCAACCTACCAATATTTTCCTTTATTGAATTATTTCCATTGGTTATTCAGCTCTGCCTAAAGCTACATACTGTCCTTTGGTCTAAAACGGACTAGTTTGTTTGCGAGAGACATAAAGAGGCATCACTCTAAAGGGGCCTGGTAAGCCCACGGACATGTCGGAAACATAAACCATGAAAAAAGTGATTTATGAACACTTTGCCAGCTTTCTAGCAAGGAAAGCTGTTTTTTTTAACAGCATGTGAAATAGTCACCAGACAGTAGTTGTCTCCCACTGCTTTCCCAAGGCCGTCAATCCGTGGCTTTTCTTCTTTAAACAGAGATTACTGAAAGGGAGAAAATGAGCATGAAAAATACTATTCTGTTCCCTGCTTTTTCACATAATTCTTTTACAGCCCGTCTAGTCAGACCTTGGGAACTTTGCAGTTTTAAATCCGAATCGTGTGAATCAATGCATTTCCACACTTATCATTATTATTCTTAGCGGTGCCCGTTCTTTCATTGCTTTCCCCCCATTTTTCTACAGTTAACGAGACTCCAGCTTAGATGAGAGGCTTCAAAGAAATCTAAGGACCATAGGTTTACTTTAATTGCTTATTCTAATTTAATTGCCTATAAAGCTGGGAATTCTGGAAGGATGCAACAGTACAGGTAGTCCTTCGACTTACAACAGTTTGTTTAGTGACTGGCGGAAGTTACAATGGCACGGAAAAAAGTGACATGGCCACTTTTCACACTGATGATCGTTATAGCATCCCCATGGACACATAATCAAATTTCAGAGGCTTGGCAATTGACTCATATTTATGACGGTGGCAGTGTCCCGGGGTTACATGATATTTTCTGACAAGCAAAGTCAATGGGGAAGCCAAATAGCAATAGCACTTAGACTTATATACCGCTTCATAGTGCTTTACAGCCCTCTCTAAGCAGTTTACTGAGATAGCATCTTGCCCCCAACAATATGGGTCCTCATTTTACCCACCTCGGAAGGATGGAAGGCTGAGTCAACTATGAGCCTGGTGAGATTCGAATTGCCAAACTGCAGCCAGTGATCAGCAGTAGTAGCCTGCAGTACTGCACTCTAACCACTGCACCACCACAGCTCACTTAACAACCATATTACTAACGTAACATCTGCAGTCATTCACTAACTGTGGCAAGAAAGGAGCTGGTTCAGGCCTTAGTCTAGTGCAGAGGTGTCAAGCTCACATCGTCCTGGTGGCATCACGTGACATATCGGGACTTTCTTCCTCTTCGCTAAACTGGGCATGTCCGTGGGCAGCACATGACACATCTGGCCTGTGGGCTGGGAGTGTGACAGCCCTGATCTAGTGGTTTAAGGCACCAAGCTTTATCAGGAAACTAAGAATTCTAGACTTGCCTTAAGCAAGAATGCTGGCTAAATGACTTTGCACCAGTCTCACACTCTCTGCCCAACCCACCTTACTGGGTTATTGTTGTGAAGTGAATAGAAGGGGGACACGGTGGCTCAGTGGCTAAGATGCTGAGCTTGCTGATCAGGTCAGCAGTTCAGCGGTTTGAATCCCTAGCGCCGTGTAATGGAGTAAGCTCCCGTTACTTGTCCCAGCTTCCGCCAACCTAAAAACTCGAAAGCAACGTAAAACATGCAAGTAGAAAAACAGGAACCACCTTTGGTGTGAAGGAAACAGCATTCTGTGCGCCTTCAGCATTGACTCATGCCGGCCACATGACCACGGAGATGTCTTTGGACAGCGCAGGCTCTTCAACTTTGAAACGGAGATGAGCACCGCCCCCTAGAGTCGGGAATGATTAGCACATATGTGCAAGGGGAACCTTTACCTTTTTAAATAGGAGGAGGAAGAAGTATTAGATATGTTCAGTACTCCAGAGGTGTAACTTGAACATCACTGAATCTTGGGATAGAGGTTACATCCAACATGAGGACAGAAGAGCGGGTTGAAAAATTATATCTCTATATTTTAAATTTTTCAATGAAATAAGAAAGGGTCTCCAATTTTGCAGAAGAGGAAACCTCTGATTAAACCAATAGGGCTGTAGCAATGTAGTCCAGGCCTTCCTTCATTCCAGGAGTGGGCAACCAGGCGGATGCAAACCAGGGGCGGGTTTCTCGCCCCATTCCAACCGGTTCGGTTGGAACGGGGCCGGCGGCGTCCTTGTACATGCGTGCAGTGCACACATGCGTACTAGCATCTGGCCGATGCTCCAGCTGCTCCTGGAGGATCGCGCAGGCGCTGTATGCGTCCTGCACATGCGTGGAAGCGCAGAACTCATCAAAACCGGGTAAGAAACGCGGGCGGGCGGGTGGACCAACCGGTTCGCAGGGACCGCCGCGAACCGCCTGAAACCCACCCCTGATGCAAACCGACAAAAGAATGTGAAAACCACAAGGGATCAATTGGTTTTTTTGCAGTTGCTTGATCAATTCAAAAAGCCCCCCCCCCCGCCCGACCACCTCTCTAGATCCTCTGAAGAACTTAATCTTGCTGAGATTGGGGTAGAAAACCATGCTACCATTTTTTTACAGGGAGGAAAAACTAACCTTTTCTGGAACTTCCGACGTCCCGTGGAAGAAGAATAGGAAGCCTTGTCTGAAAAGGCAGCCCTGGGTCATGAGAAAAAGGAAACATCTGACCTTGAGGAGGCAGCCCCGTTGAATGCACTTTGTTTCCAGCTTGAAAAATCCATTCCAGATCAGAATATTTTTTAAAGGATTAATCAAAATCTCCTTGAATCTCCCCCTTATTATTTAGCTATCACAGAGGCTCTTTTATGCCACCCACCTCTTGTTGAATCTCTTAGCAACTAATGGGAGCTATTGTATCTCTGCCAAAAGCTTCTGAATTGCCTTTCTCGCCAAATAAACATGAGAGGAGAAGAGGGAAAAAAATATCCCTTTTCTCCCTGGCCTGTGTATCAACCAGGCTATCCATAAATAATGGAGCCACTTTCCCTTGGAATCTTCTCACCACTCAACCATTCCCCCCACCCCCCATTTTTTTTCCAAAGCAGGAATAGCTTTAAAAAAATCCTAAACACTCTTGAAATTCTAGGATGCAAAATTGTTGTTTGCTTGACAAACATTTTGTGGCCAGAAATGTCCAACCGAGAGGTATGCCAAGTTGAGAACAAGGCTGGTTTAAGATTGAAGGCAAATATGTGTGTCCCAGCATCTGGATCGGTCATCAGAAGCAAAGGTTTTGGTCTTCCGAGCTTTCGGACTAATGCTGGAGCTTATCCTCAGGAAACTTCTCTCTAGAAGAGTGGGTTCTTTCGAAGAGAATAAGAATTGGGACCTTGGAGGTCTTTTAGTCCAACCCCCTGCTTAGGCAGGAAACCCTACACCACATCAGACAAATGGTTGTCCAATCTCTTCTTTAAAACTTCCATTGTTGGAGCATTTACAACTTCTGTGGGGCAAGTTGTTCCACTGATTAATTGTTCTAACTGTCAGGAAATTTCTCCTTGGGCTATTCTGTGTATTCTGCAAAGAATTCTTGGAGGCGGGAGATAATGCCAATGTAATTTACTGGATCCCCATCATGGGTTGCCCTTGCGACTATGTAAGGCAGACAGGGAGGAAGCTAACCACTAGATTGCAAAAACACAAGTGAGTTGTCAGTTGAGGGGACCTGAACTCATTGGTAGTTGCAATGAACAAGGACACACATTGATTTTTGCAGCTATTCAGATTGTTGGATGAGCAGGTACAAAAATAGCCAGAGAACTGATAGAAGCCTGGGAAAATGGCTCCTTGTCAATGAACAGGAGTGCAGATTTACCACCAGTTTATCAAAAACTCAGGAGGTGAGGGCAGCCAACAACTTAATGGCCAGCCATTAGCACCCTAATCAATAACAAAAAAGCCACACACAATTAGGCACCACATGCAGAATAACTGAAATCACACACTCTGCTCGAGAGAAGTTCCCCGAGGATGAATTCCAGCATGAGTCTGAAAGCTCGGAAGCCTAAAACACCGATCCCAGTGATCGACCCAGAGTGGATCCTGGTTTAAGATTCCCCAATAATTTTCTTTATAAATGATTTACAGCTCCCCTGCTTAGCCCAGTCTAGCAATTGTGTCGCATTGCTTCTATGATGGAAGATCAAAGTGGTATCTGAAAACAACGAAGGGAGAGGGGAACATTTAAAAAGTCTCTTTTCCTTAGCAAATGGCAAAGAAAACCACCTTGGTTGACCAATTGGCAGCAGTTGCACCAGTGTACCATGTTCACTACTTCTGATTCCTATGACTATATGAAAGTACTGTGAATGGTTGCTTGTGTCTTCACGAAAGTTTTAAATTTGAATCTTTGGCAGGCAAAGCCATCATTTCCTTGGAGTGGGGAGAGGAGGAGAAAGGTATTTATTTATATTGTGCCTTTCATACAAATGCTTTTATACAAGTGCTTTATACAGGAGCCGTGGTAGCACAGTGGTTAAAATGCAGTATTGCAGGCTAATTCAGCTCACTGCCAGGAATTTGATCCTGACCGTCTCAACGTTGAATCAGCCTTCGACCCTTCTGGGGTCCGTAAAATGAGGATCTAGATTGTTGGGGGCAAGAGGCTGACTCTGTAAACTGCTTAGAGAGGACTGTAAACACTGTGAAGTGTATATAAGTCTAAGTGCTATTGCTATTGCTTGCAATGGGTAGTATTCCTTCCTCCCATTTCCCCCACCATGCCCCTGTGGAATATCTTGAACTAAAAGAGTGACCAGCTCCAAGTCACCTATTGGACATCCATGATTGAGAGCAGTCTAGAATCAGAATCTCCTCATTCCTAGTCCATTACCTTTACCACTGTACTACACAGAGTGTTGGGCTCAGAGAGAAGAACTGGCTCAAATTTTTCCAAAGGAATTCCATGGTCCTGTGTGGATTTGAACCCAGGCTTCCCAGAAGCCAGTGCAGAACTTCAACATTACACATTGGATCTCACATCTCACATAATGAACCCAGGAACATTGGGTTACACACTGAATTAAGACAGGACCCTGGATCGTATAACTAATTAAGTCATACTGTGATAAACCTACCGATGGTCTACTAGATTAACTACATTTGCCTGGATTTGCATAGCACTCTACCCTGTGATGTGGTTTCTTTGGTTTTGCTTGGTTAGTTGTGTCAACCTAGTCTTAGAAAGACAGTGGGATCACCAGTGGGAATATGGCCTTTTGAAAATTATGCTTCCTGACTTCAGCAGATGTCCCTCTTTCTTCACATTTAAGCATCCATCTCCAAATGAGGAGAGCAATTCTGTGTCTTAATGAAAGTCAGAAGTAGCAACTGCTTTGCTGGTGAAGTTTTCCATAAAGAACCAACGTATCCATAGATATTACACTTTCATCT
Source organism: Thamnophis sirtalis (assembly GCF_051295495.1). Classification (NCBI taxonomy): domain Eukaryota; kingdom Metazoa; phylum Chordata; class Lepidosauria; order Squamata; family Natricidae; genus Thamnophis; species Thamnophis sirtalis. The sequence continues at coordinate 14,603,044 of NW_028261382.1, read as the reverse complement.
GCTGCGCTCCAAAAAGAAAACTCCCACTCATGCAAGACAAATAGTTTTTATTAACATGTACTAGAACTCCTGGTCACATCAAAGTACAAATCATCATCATCAACAACATCTGGTGCAATTCAAGCCCTTGCTGATATGGTTGTGCTTCATTCCACCTGGAGTTTCTGAAGTCCTTGAATGGAAATCATCAAGGCTTTTTTTAAGGCTACTTCTCCACACTACCTGGGACCAAAGGGATACCTGCAAGAAACAGACAAGACTGTCCTTATAGGAGGACTTCTTTGCTGCTTTGTTCCCTTTTCCTTGGAGAAAGTCAACAGGAGCGCTCAGCCTTTCCATCCATCCAATCCTTGGGAACCGACTGAGATCCCAAGATGGCATACCAATAGACCGGATTGTGTGGGAGCAATCAAAAAGCAAACGTGGTGTCTCCAGTGACTGGTGTAGCTTCCATTGTCATATTGATGCAGTAAATGCTTCATCTGGGAAGAGAGAAACAGCCAATTAACAGTCAGATATTTGATTGGTTGGAGAAGTAAGCATTCAGATATAACCGGTTGATAAAGGTAGGAAAAGTTTTCACCTAGGAAGATGACCATCCTATGAGTGGATGGAAGTCCTAAATAGGATGGAGATTCAATGCATGGATGAATGTTCTAAGGAAAGTGTTCTGACCCCCACTTTGTCCGTTCAGAAACTAAAGCCAAACAGAACGTTCAAAGGGATGTTTTATCAGTCCCGGCTCTTGCTGGCTACAAGCCCAAAATAAACACAGATAAATGCTCTGGCAAAAGTCCTAACTCATACACTGCTACAAAACAGGATTATATAAATCAAGTCACTTATCCAACTGCTTTTCTTGCTGGTTGCACACGAACGGAGAACCTTGACTAGAACAGAAACGGAACGTTGACTTCTGCAACCAGGGCGTGGCACCATCAGTGTTTTATCCATAGGAGGAGATCCTAACGAGCAACAGCTGCTCATTATCATCTCCTGTGAGTCCTCAATTGTTCCTTACAGTCAGCCCTTCTCCTGCGTGCATCCCGAAACAACTCACAGGAGGTTTCTGTGTCAGCCTCTCCCACTGATCCAAGGCTCAGTCATTACCTGGAGACCAACTAGTCTCTCTGAGCCCTGCTCGGAGTCAGAACACTGTCCAGGGCCCTCCGCCTCCTCCAGGCCTGACTCATAGGGCCCCTCGCTGTCAGAATCTGATAGCAGCTCCAAAGGTTCCTGCCGAGCCACAACAGAAAGGTACATAAAATCAACTGTCCTTTCTAAAGACATTCCCCCCAGTATTTTTATCTTTCTGGTCTGTCACCACATTAAGAGGTTATGTCAACTCGCAAAGCAATCATGGTTTGCTCTCCAGTTGCCATGGGCAGGAAGAGGGGAGAACTGATGGAGCAGTTCAGCAGCCACATTCAGAAGCCCATTCCATGCATACCTTACTCAAGGTTGGATCTCAGATTACCAGGCATGTTTTTTACAGCCTGTGAAAATGCCTTGTTGGACAATGTGATTAATGACCGTGACCCAACAAAAGCATGAACGTCATAAGCGCGCCGACAAAACCGTGGCGCTAAAACCGCGATGTCAAAAGCACGCCGACAACAGCGCGCCGACAGAAGCGCGATTTAAGTTAAGGTAAGGTTTAGGGTTAGGGTTACGTTACAGCGCGCTTCTGTCGGCGCGCTTTAGGGCTAATTCGTCGCTCATTCGTCGCACGGTTTTGTCACCGCGGTTTAGTCAGGCGCGCTTTTGTTGTTCACGCATTTGTGGTGGAACCATTAATGACACACTCTGGGAGGAGGGGGGAAAACAGGGTCACAGTTGAACCGTAAATCACGTGTGGCAGAGCTGACTTCACTCTGGAAGAGTGCTGACATGTGGCTCTTAATCAATAACTGGATTTCTCTTGAAATTTGGCTGGAGCCTCATGAGTTAATTAGGGCATCCATCAGAACCCTGACAGATTACATATTTACTAAGGTTTCCTTCTTCGCTGTTCAAGCGTCCACACAGGAGAAAGAAAGCATTCTTGAGAATCTCCCTTCCACTTATGGAGATCATTTAGGATGTCCCTGTCCTCCATTTATAGAAAATGGGAGGACTTTGGTTGCAGTAGGCAACCCATCTTCTGTAATTCAGGCTTTGAATTAGTCAAAGTAGCAGAAGACAGAAGATTTCTCCACGGTCATCTGAAGGTAGAATGGGAAGCATGCCCAAAGTGGGAGAAACTAGAATAATAATATCAATATTCTTGGGGATGGGTGAGCCACTCTGCTGCCCTCACCCTGGGATCAATTTACTTGATTTTAGCAACTGGACTTTCTGTTTTTCCTTTGAAGACGTTTCGCTTCTCCTCCAAGAAGCTTCTTCAGCTCTAACTGGATGGTGGGGAATGGAAAGATTTATGTCCAGTTGCCTCTTGCAAAAAAGAAAAAAAGCACTTTGAGGACTACCATGACCTGGATGACTGAGAATCTTCATAGACGCTTAGTAGCCTTTGTTATATGTGGCTGACTGAGGATCCTCCGTTCAGAAACTAAAGGTTCCAGCCCAAGCTTCGCTTGCCAAAACACGTTTCTAAACGACAGCCTCTCCCAGTTAGCTTGGCTTGATAATCAGGCTTTGGAGACAAATATCAACTTAGCAGGAACAGCTCAGCTGCTGTAGCCACCCTGATCCCCGCCCACATTAAATTATATAGGTGTCAATATTTCCATAGAGCAGAGTTTGTTCACAGGTGGCAACCTGGACTATTGGCAATGAAAGGACGCTGTGTCACATGACTATTTCAGCCACTCTAATATGAGAAAGGGGGGAAAGCTAGCAGGAGATAGTTCTGGATTCCTGTTATTGGGGTTCTCTGTTGTCCCTGGGGAAAAAAAAACCCTATACAGATTAAATGGAGAGGAGGCAGAAAAGAAAAAAGAGAGGAGAGGATGAAAGATCTGGATTGAGCTCACATGATTCATTAAGTCCTAATGTGGTTTGATTAATTTTGGCTTAGCGCATTGCTAAATGTGGATTGGCTATCGTTTCCCCAGTTGCAATGTATGGCTGTGAAAGTTGGACCATAAGAAAGGCTGAGTGCCAAAAAATTGAGGCCTTTGAATTCCGGTGCTGGAGAAGACTCCTGCGAGTCCCTTGGACTGCAAGGTGATCCAACCGGTCAGTCCTAGAGATCAACCCTGACTGCTCTTTAGAAGACCAGATCCTGAAGATGAGACTCAAATACTTTGGCCACCTAATAAGAAGGAAGGACTCACTGGAGAAGCCTCAGGCTGGGAAAGATTGAGGGCAAAAGAAGGGACGACAGAGAATGAGGTGGCTGGATGGAGTCACCGAATTAGTCGGTGTGAGCATAAATGGACTCCAGAGGATAGTAGAGGACAGGAAGGCCTGGAGGAATGTTGTCCATGGGGTCGTGATGGGTTGGAGACAGCTTCGCAACTAACAACAAGAAAATGAGGCTTGCTCTCAATGCAACAATAAATATATACAGTTAAGCAGCTTGTGCTTAATATGAGGTATGAAGACCGTCTAGAGAGAAGGTAAGGGAAAAGTGATGCCCAACAGCTCGATGTCAAAGTTTAGCAGCAAATTCCAGGATTTTCAAGAACACACAGCCTGTTATCTCTGTTGGGGAATAGGAAAGTGGCTTGTTGTTTGTCTATCCATCTGGCAACCCACAATATTCATCCACTCCATATTAGCAAATGGAAGTAGTGGGCAAAAAGGGTGGGGCAGAAACGAGGACACAGAATGGGCCACAGGTTGTAGAGCACATATCCAGATCTGCAATTACTGCAACTGAATCTATGCAACAGTCTATGTGACTCTGTGTGGCATCAGGAAGGGCATCCAGCCTGTAAACGCTCAGCTCCCTCCAGTTGCCTCAATTCTACCCCAAATTAAGGAATTACAGCGTCATAAAAAGGGAGTTTTAATCTAGGCAACAAGCTGTTGGGTTTTGTGGCTAGTTAAAGGCATATTTGATTCAGAAGAGCATTTTATGAGATGGAAACGCCCTCAACTCCTGTAGCGTTCATTTGAATCAAAGCCTCAGGACTGGCAGTTATGCAAAGTGCAGGAGTAGCTGGCTTCACAAATTGAGCTCACAAGGGAACACGTGCAGCTCACAAACATTAGACTGTCATCTTTGGCCTGTGTTCAAAACCTCCCTTTTGAAATGATCTTTCCCAACAGAATAACCAGAGGAGAAATGAATGCTTAAATACTAAGGTGCAATCAAACTATCGGCTTCTCAGAGCTTTAAAGAACTTGAGAATGTTGCTGGCAATGACTTAATGCAGAGGAGGAAAAAAAAATATATCTAACTTGCTGCTACAGAAATGGTATAAAGGAATTTCATATTCAGCCACCATAGAGGAATTTAGCTCTGACTTTGAGAAGGAGAAAACATAAGAAAGAGATTCGGAAAAGCTCCACCTCGCCCTTGCTGTCCTTCAAAAAGGGCAGGGACATTTTAAAAAGATTCTGCTCATATAACCTGCAATAATGAAGGACAGGTAATCCTTGCTTAGTGACCACAGCCTGAACCCATGACGCAGTCGCCAAGTGGAAAACCAGGGGATAAATGCATGCCAGTTTCCAAGTGCCTTAATTTTGATCACATGGCCAGGGAATGCAATCCTATATTGCATTAACAGAGGGATACAATCAAGATCAAGTGAGATACTAATATCACTCTATAAAGCCCTAGTAAGACCACACCTAGAGTACTGCATCCAGTTTTTGGTCACCACACTGTAAAAAAGATGTTGGGACTGTAGAAAAAGTGCAGAGAAGAGCTACCAAGATGATTAGGGGACTAGAGACTAAAACATATGATGAACGGTTGCAGGAACTGGGCATGGCTAGTCTAATGGAGAGAAGGACCAAGGGAGACATGATTGCAGTCTTCCAATATTTGAGGGGCTGCCACAGAGAGGAGAGGGTCCAGCTATTTTCCAAAGCACCTGAAGGCCAGACAAGGAATAATGGATGGAAACTGGCCAAGGAGAGGTTCAACCTAGAAATAAGGATAAATTTTCTGACAGTGGGAACAATAAACCCATGGAACAGAAGTTTCCTTCGGAGATTGTGGGAGCTTCATCACTGGAGGCTTTTAGGAATAGATGAGACTGCCATTTGTCAGAAATGGTGTAGAGTCTCCTGCTTGAGCGGGGGGTTGGACTAGATGACCTACAAGGTCCCTTCCAACTCTGTTAATCTGTTAAAAAGCTGTGTGAGAACTGGTTGTGGATCACGTTTTGGAGTGCCATTCTAACTTTTGAATGTTTACTAAATGAGCAGTTGGTTATTCCACAATCTGGTTTGCAGGCTTGTGTCTTAACGTGTTATGGGAGCCTAATTATGGTTTCTTGCATTATAATACCTGTTTGCACACCCTCTGCACACCTGGGGATGGACAACTGTGTCTCAGGCAACAGATCATTGTTGAGCAGCTACAACTTGGCATGAAACACAAGTCAAGAAATAGTTAAGAAAACCTAGCTAACATGCAACTTGATATTAAGAACTGCCAACCCTTTCCTAATTTTTTTCTGAATTTCTTGATTTTTTCCCAGCGATTCAGCAGAAAGTCCGAGAGAGATGGTGAAAACATTTAAATCTTGCAGTATAGCAAGGTAGTGGACTCCAAACAAAAGAAGCTTCGAAATCAAGACGTTCACTATTCAGAAGACTTTCTTAATCTGAGCCAAGACGAAAGAGATCTCTGGAAATCACAAATACAATAACAAAGAAATCTCACCAGCAAAAAAAAGTTACGAGAGGCTGGAGCATCTCAGAACAATACGTGCATTGTCTACACTAAAGGGATTTCCCAGGGGAAAATGCTAGCTGTTGGGAGTGGGGGGTGGGGGAGGGATGGCTCGATCTTTATTTCAGTTCTAAAAAATCCATCGGCACCGTCGCAAAATCTACTCCAAAGCATTGGCTACGGATGCATTTGGCTTGCAGTTTTGGCATTCAGATGGCACCTGCGTGTCAGACATATAAATTTTATTTCCACCGCTGCATGCAAATCTTTCAAAGGGCTCTGTAAACTGAGCTTGGAAATAGGCTTTTCCCACGCATTGCAAAAGTAATTAACGGTTGAACGACAAGCTCCCAGGCGCCGGGGCTGATGGAGCAGGATTTGGGAGCTGGGGAAAACTGTCACGGCCGAGCTGAGCTAGAATTTGGAAAAGCAGGTTATTAGCAGCCAGGAATATCTGAATAAGTCCAGTTGAGAACACAGGGCAGTGTTGCTGCGAAGCTGGATGCCTTTGTTTTGTGTTTGTGCTCAGAAAGGGCTCCATCCTTTGCAGAGACACACACAAAAAAGAGAGCTATCTTGACATATACACTTAAGCCCGTGATGGTGAACCTGTGACACATGTGCCACAGGTGGCATGCAAAGCCCTCTCTGTGGACACGCGGGCTGTTGGCCAGCTCAGATCCATCATACAGGTACGCGCGCCTCCCGCCAGCCAGCTGATTTTTGGGCCTCTGCCGCACATGCGCATGTGCGGGGGTGGGATGCCCTCATGTGGCCCATATTTGCTCCCAGGAGGATGCAGGGATGCCTACTAGGCCCAAAATGGGGCGCATGGGAAGTGTGGCACACTGTCCCCCCCTCGCAGCCCATTTTTGCTCCCAGGTGGTTGCAGAGAAGTCTACTAGGCCCAAACTGGTGTGTGGGGCACATGGAGGGGGTGGTGGGTCACGTGCACATTACAGATGCTTTTGGCACGTGACGACAAAAAGGCTAGCCATCACTGCACTAAGCAAAGACAAAATCAAATCTACTGCAGGGTAGATTAATACTGTAATTTGTAAATCTAGCCACACAATTACTGGAGCGACTGCTCTCTCTCTCTCTCTCTAGCAATAAAGGGATTTGTCTAGGAGCTGGGCTCCACTACAGTATGATCAATTTTTAAGGTGCTCTTGGGACTAAGCTAGAGACAAAGTTTTTTTTTTCATAGCACCATGACCTTTTTGTACCTTCAGCTGAAGCTACACATGGGTGTAATGTGCTTGTAGGTGGGGAACTGATCATGGCAGGCTGGGCTCAGAGCCATGGGAATGGTCAGAGAAGAGGCAGCATAGCCCTCAGATGGATAATGAGTGGGGCAAAAAGCCCCAAAGAGACCCTCTCTAATTATTCATGTGTACAGGGGACAGGAGGAGGAATGTCATGGTGTCCTAGAGGTGGAGCACTCATCACACAATAAGGAGGCTGTGAGTTTGATCCTAGATACGGGCAGAAATGTTTCTCTCTTTGTGCAATGAGTGATTATTTGCTGTGAATCCTGCATAGGCATCAGGAAGGGCATCTGGGCAGTAAACTCTCTGCTCGCCCCAAATCCACCCCGAGGCAAGGGATTACAGGATCATTTAAAATTTTAAAAAGAAGATGGGGAGAATTGTACTTTGAGACACTCAAGGCTGTATTCAAACTCCCTTCCGATAAAGCAGAATTGGCTCAACTGGTCGTGTCTTCTGCCTGGTCCACCTGGTAAGGATGAGAGCAGGTTTGTTGTCTTTATCACTATTAGAATATACATTAAAGAACTCTTAAGCAGAAAAGAAGGCAGTAAGTGGAGGCTGTGGTGATGTCCATGGAAAGACACATCACCTAAGAGCTGTGGTGGTGCAGTGGTTAGAATGCACTATTGCAGGCTAACTCTGCCCACTGCCAGCAGTTCAATCCTGACCAGCTCAAGGTTGACTCACCCTTCCATTCATTTGCGGTAAAATGAGGACCCAGATTGTTGGCGGTAATATGCTGACTCTGTAAACCGCTTAGAGGGTTATAAAGCACTATGAAGCAGCATATAAATCTAAGTGTTATTGCTATTTATTACGGTCAGGCCTTATCGATCTCTTCTGGATCTAATGATCTTTTCGTTGGTCCAGACATTTAACTTCCAGTGTATTTTTATTGTTGCTCAGATTATTTTAAGTGCCATATTTTTTATTTGTTGCTATAAGTTTTTCTCTTGAAATATTATTAACCTTCACCCTGAAAATCTAGAGTCTGTTAAATCTAGAGTCTGTTAAATTAAAAAAAAATCTAAATGAAGTTCAAAACGTAAATATCCAAATTGATTTTCCCCAAAAAATATTATTTTCTCAAATCTTCTACACTTGTGCACAGGAGACATTTCCACCTTAAAAGGGCCTTCCTGCAAAAAAAGAAAAAAAAAAAGAAAAGAGAAACAGACAGGTGAGTCTTAAGTGGAACTTTCCTGAAGAAACCTTACCTCTTGTGCTCCATTATAACCAGTGCTCCTATGTGTCAGGCCGGTAAGTGTTTCCATGTGCTAACAAAAGCCGTGGGGATGAGGGAATAAGGCACCGTGGTGATACAGTTCCAGGTATCTAAAGTGGGGTCGTAACAGTCCAACGTTTTGCATCTCTGTGTCCCAAAGTAACCCCCTACCACATAGAGCTTGTTCCCTGACGCCAGCGCATGGCAGGACATCCGCTTAGCGGTCATGTCCCCAATGCGGGTCCACTGATTCGTTTCGCAGTTAAAACGGTAAGCAGAAGCTGCGGTATATTCGGTGTCTCCCCCCATGATAAAAATCTGGCTACCCAAGACGGCAGCCGCCGTGTAACGCCAGGGCTGCGGGCACTCGGCTTTGATAGTCCACCGGTCCTCTCTCGGATCATAGCACTGGACTTTGGACACCATATCCCGGTGAATGCTGGTCCCACCGAAAACGTACAGCTTGAGCTGGGCACTGACAACGGCAGCGTTGCTGACCCCATTCCTCAGGGGAGCAACCATGGTCCACTCATTGACCACCGGATCGTATTTCTCCCCTTGCTTCAGCGAAACCGAAGGAGAAGCAGGGAAGACGCCTGCCACTGCGGTGTGCCCGCCCACTACATAGAGGCAGTTCTCGAGCTCGGCTGAACCGTGTCCAAACCGGGCGATCAGCATGGGGGCAGCTTTGGACCACTCTTCATTGACTGTGTCATAGACCCAGACATCCCTGGACACCCCATTTTCTGAGCCTCTCCCTCCGGTGATGTAAACTTTGCAGCCAATGGCACATGCGCTGAATTCTTTCCGCGGGCTGGGCAGGTCTGATTTAAGGATGATCTCTTTGGCTTTGTGGTCAACTTGGTAGATTTTGTCACACATGAAGGTCTGCCCACCTAACATGAGCAGCATGTGGCCGACTTTGCGGGGCTTGGCGCAAGGACTGGTGACCACCCCATTGTTCTGCAGGATTTTCTTCTTGCACCAAAGAGCTTCACCCATGATTTCCTTGTTCTCCTCTTCTGTGGTGATCAGCTCCTCGTAGGCCATGGCTTCTCTGAGGATTTCAGATGGCAGCAGCGCCAACCGCACCTTCTTTAGGAGCTCCGGGAGGAAGGGCTTCCTTTTGTCCAAGTCGTGTTTCACCCAATTGATGACGGCGTTGAAAACCTTCTCCTCGTCCTCAATGTCTAGCTCATCGCTGGAAATCAAATCTAGTAGCGTATCCTTGGAGAGGTCGTTAAATTCATCCGTCCGGTGGATTGTCTCAAAGTTGCCCAAGCACATCCTCCAAGAGAACTCGTAAAGCCTCTTGCACTGGTGAGCATCTGACAGGACCATCATCCCTAAGCAATTGGAAGGGCAAAGATTCTTCTCAAGGAATTCTGCAGCTGCATCTCGAACGTCATGGAACTGCAACATGTCTCCAGCTTCCAGGAGGGACTCTGCATTCTCCTCGTTGATGATGATCTTGGATGAGTAAGCATAGTCCAGCAGAAGCTCCAGCACTTCTGGATGGAGGCTGTCGTGGAAATTGACATCCCCCAAGCTCTCGCGAAGGCCGTTGCTGAACATGGCTTCAAAATATCTACTGGAAGCAGCTAACACTGCCCGGTGGCACGAAAAGGATTTGTCCCCAGCAGAGAGTGTAACATCTGTGAACCTGCAGTGCTTTCTCATAGTATTGAGTTGAGATAAGACACAGTCTGAATGGGAGGCTTTGTGAAACAGCAAGATATTCATTGAACCGGTGCTGGTCCTGGATTTACGGTTCTCATGGACGCTGACTGACATGACTCCTGGAGCGTGACCTGTGGGAACAAGAAACATCCTTATTTTCAAATAATTGTGGTTGAGAAAACCAAACACAATGGGGTTTAACACTGGGGAGACTCAGAGTGAAATTTAGGGGGACCTTGTGCTTAAGTCATAATTCTCAGCTAAGCATACATACTAGAGGATTGGACTAGACCACCTCCAAGTTCCCTTGAGAGACCACCTGCTGCCAGTTACCTCCAATAGACCGATCAGATCCCACAGATTAGGCCTCCTCCGAATTCCATCCGCCGGCCAATGCCGGCTGGCGACTACCCGGAGGAGAGCCTTCTTTGTGGCTGCTCCGACCCTCTGGAATGAGCTCCCCATGGAGATTCGAACCCTCACCACCCTCCAGGCCTTCCGCAAAGCCCTTAAAACCTGGCTGTTCCGACAGGCCTGGGGCTAAAGAGCTTTTGCCCCCCCCCCCTCGAATGGTATGGTTGTTGTGTGCTTTAAATTGTGTATTGTTTTGTTTGTCTTTTTATCCCTTATCTGTATCCCCTTCCCTGACTTGGATTGTGAGCCGCCCTGAGTCCCCTCCGGTGAAATGGCGGCATATAAGTGCAATAAATTCCAATTCCAATTCCAATTCCTTCCATCTCTGTGTTCTGTTCTGTTCTACTCTACTCTACATTCTATTCTATGTTTTTCTGATATATTGGCAGTTTTATTACATAAATATTAAAGTTAAAAAGTTGTTATACACCATACAGAGTTTGTTAAAATGAAGATGGGATAATAAAGAGTTTTGAGGTATAATCATAATTTCTGTAAACTGCCCAAGTTGCTTAAGATTAAGGTAGCATTATGGTATCAATTCACTGCATTAACAAAGGGAAAGAATCAAGATCACATGAAGTATTATTAGTATCGCTTTACGAGGCCTCAATGAGACCACGCTTAAAATACTGCATCCAGTTTTGGCCAGCATAATATAAAAAAAGATGTGGAGACTCTAGAAAGAGTGCAGAGAAGAGCAACAAGGATGATAAGGGGACTGGAGGCTAAAACATAGGAAGAACGGTTGCAGGAACTGGGCAGGTCTAGTTTAATGAAAAGAAGGACTAGGGGAGACATGATAGCAGCCTTCCACTATCTCAGGGGCTGCCACAAAGAAGACGAGGTCAACCTATTTTCCAAAGCGCCAGAAGGCAAGACAGGAAAGAATGGATGGCAACTAATCAAGGAGAGAAGCAATCTAGAACTAAGGAGAAATTTCCTGATGGTAAAAACAATTAACAACCAGTGAAAACAATGAGTGGAACAGCTTTCTTTCACGAGTTGTGGCTGTTCAATCACTGGAGGATTGGACAGCCATTTGTCTCAAATTATAAAGGCCAGTGATGGCGAAGCTTTTCGGGATGTACTTTTCCGGTTTCTGGCACATGCATGTGCACCGGCAGGCAAGTCTTCCGGTTACTGCCGTGGATACGCACATGCCAATCAGCTGGCTGGCATGCATGCTTACGCCAGAAAACAGACGACCAGTTTCCAGTTTATGGTACTGCTGAACGCCCAAAGGCCAGCTGATCATCATATGCGCATGCATGCCAGAAACCTGGAAGAGGAATGCATGATGCTGCGCATGCCAGGCAACATGGCTCCATGTGCCACTTTGGGCACGCATGCCATAGGTTTGCCATCACGGATAGAGACTCCCCTACTTGAGCAGAGGGTTGGATTGGAAGACTTCCAAGGTCCCTTCCAATTCTGTTATTCGATGACTAAAATGAACAGCCGTATAAATCTTTTTATCGTCTGAAACACTAAAATGTTGTCCCTAAAATCTAAGGAAATATATCCAGGATCGCCAATCAGTGGGAATAATAAAGACATGAGTGTTTGGAAATACCATCGATCATTTCCAATATAGCCAGTCAGCAGGAAGAGATGCATAATGTAATAACGGATAAAATGAACTCTTGATCTAATTGTGGCCAAAGACTGGGACGATCTCCCCGTTGAATTCGGACCCTTACTACCCTTCCGGCCTTCCGCAAAGCAACTAAGACCTGGCTGTTCCGGCAGGCCTGGGGCTGTTGAATTATCCAGCCCCATCCGGTGTTATGACTGTTGCTGAATTTTTAATTGTTGTTTTTATTTTTGTACCCCCCTTCCCTTCTTGTTGTTAGCCGCCCTGAGTCCTCCGGGGAGTAGGGCGGCATACAAGCTAAATAAACTACAACTAAACTAACTAACTAAAAAACAAGAATAAGATTCAAAGTGTGCTTTAATTTTTTTAAAAAAAATTGCTCCAAGGACTTTCCCAATTCTTCCTCTGTATCTCTTGCTGGTTTGACCACCTTAAAAATATAGATTAGATTATTTGCTGGGGGGCCTTCTCTATTCTCTCCATTTCTCCTGAATGCCAAATCACACACTTCTGCCAGCTTCCCTAATCCCATCTCCATTTCCCTTCTCGCCCACAAACACAACATTGTCCACGTTCCTATATTGATATGATTGTGCCAAGCAACCATTTTAAAACAAAACAAAATTCAAAGTTCTCATTTTTAAGCTTCAGGCCAAATTTCCTTGTTGGTTAAAACATCTGGTTTTCCATTCACCATCTTCTTGGCTGGCTTATTTTTATTTTTCTTAATGGTTGTGGGTTTGTGGGCTATTGGGTTTTTTTTAATTGAAATTTTATATTTAAAAAAATAAAAAATGAAAATATGGAAGAGACAGCTTAAACCATAGAAAGCAAAATTTGTGGTGGCTGCCATCTTCTAAAGGTAAAGGTTCCCCCTCACACATATGTGCTAGTTATTCCCGACTCTAGGGGGCGGTGCTCATCTCCGTTTCAAAGCCGAAGAGCCAGCACTGTCCGAAGACGTTTCCATGGTCATGTGACCAGCATGACTAAATGCAAAAGGCACACGGAATGCTGTTATCTTCCCACCAGAGGTGGTTCCTATTTTTCTACTTGCATTTTTACATGCTTTCGAACTGCTAGGTTGGCAGAAGCTGGGGCAAGTAACGGGAGCTCACTCTGTTACGTGGATTTGAACCACTGAACTGCCGAACTTTCTGATCGACAAGCTCAGCGTCTTAGCCACTGAGCCACTGTGTCCCTTCTTCCATCTTCTAAGGCTAGCTATATTTGGGAGGTTGGAGGTTGAGAGACTGGATGGGAAAAAACGCCTAAAAAGCTCCCCGTTATTATTCCGTTCCCAAGAGACGGTTCAAATGAAGCATGGCATCAGTTTGAGCACTCCAGGGCTGCAGATTGGGCCTGCGGTTAGAGCATTTCATGGCTGCAGACTGATCTTCTGTGATTAGAGCAGTCCATGGCTGCAGATTGTGTTACTCTGCTTGTTAGTATAATTAATAGCTGATGTTAAAGCCTGCATTTGTATGCATTCAAGGCTTATTCTGTAACTCCTATTACACTCAGTAAGGTTTATTTTGAAGCCAATGTCTATACTGTAGAGGTGGAACAATGAACCAGGAAGCAAAGCATTCCCTTCTGTTTAAATTTTGCTTCTGGGACGAATTACTTAAGCTATTCTTGCTCAGCAATTCGGTTATTCTGGAGGATCTAGGTGTATTATACTAATTATCCACTGAGTTGTTTTAAAGCTTTCAACTAAACCAAGCATGTCCAACCCACGACCCATTTGTGGCCGTGGACAGCCAGTAAGGTGGACCCACAAGATCATAATAAAAATATAGAAAAATAAAGGAAGTTATTTGATATACATTAACTATATTATGTATTCTACATAGGGGGTGACATGAGAGCAGTACTCCAATATCTCAGGGGTGGCCATAAAGTAGAGAGGTGAACCTATTTCAGGAGAAGAAGCAATGGGTGGAAACTAATCAAGGAGAGAAGCAACCTAGAACTAAGGAGAAATCTCCAGGCAGTGAGAACAATTAGCCAGTGGAACGACTTGCCTCCAGATGTTCTGGTGCTCCAACACTGGAGGTCTTTAAGAAGAGATTTGACAACCACTTGTCAATAATGGTATAGGATTTCCTGCCTGAGCAGAAGGTTGGAGTAGAAGACCTCCAAGGTAGGTCCCTTCCAACTTTGTTATTCTGTTATCTGTGGCCTAAAATAACTTCCTTTCATTCAATGCAGCCCAGGCAAGCCAAAAGGTCAGCCACACCTCAACTAAAGCAAGAAATTAAAAGACACTTGCTCCTAGGGAGGAAAGCTATGGCAAATCTAGGCACCATACTAAAAAACAGACATCACCATGCCAACAAAAGTGTTATAGTCAAGGAAATGGTTTTCCCAGTTGCAACGCATGTCTGTGGATGTTGGACCATAAGGAAGGCTGAGCACCAAAGAATGGAGGCCTTTGAACTCTGGTGCTGGAGAAGACTCCTGCGAGTCCCTTGGACTGCAAGGCGATCCAACTGGTCAGTCCTAGAGGAGATCAACCCTGACTGCTCTTTAGAAGGCCAGATCCTGAAGAGGAAACTCAAATCCTTTGGCCACCTAATGAGAAGGAAGGACTCACTGGAGAAGAGCCAAATTCTGGGATTGATTGAGGGCAAAAGAAGGAGGGGACGATAGAGAAAGGATTGTTGATACTTAAAGATTGAATGTATTTCCATATAGTGCCAGTCTACAAGAACAATCTTGTAACAGCAAATGTTTCTTGTAAATTGATTTGTATTTAATTAAAAGAATAAAATACTTCAGCAATTCACGTAGTCCTAGACTGACAAGCATTTGTTTCATCGCTGTTTGAAGTTACAACAGCATTGAAAAAAGTCAAAAGTAACTTATAACCATTTCCCACATTTATGACCATTGCAGCATCCCCATGGTTGCATGTTCAAAAGTCAGATGCTTAGCGACTGATTCATATTTATGACGGTCACTGTGTCCCGAGGTCATGTGATCCCCTTTTGCAACCTTCTAACGAGCAAAGTCAATGGGGAAGCCAGATCCACTTAACAACCGTGCAACGAATTTAACAACTGCAGTGATTCACTGAACAACAGTGGCAAGAGAGGTCGTGAAATGTGACAAAACTCACTTAACAAATGTCTCACTTAGCAACGTAAATTTTGGGCTCAACTGTGGCCGTAATGAATGGCCAGGAATCTTTGCATCATCTATTGCCATGATGGTGGGCCTATGGCACGCGTGCCACAAGTGGCACGCAGCGCCCTCTCTGTGGCCACATGAGCCGTCACCCCAGTTTAGCTCCGCCGCGCATGCGTGCCACCTCCCACCGGCCAGTTGGTCATTATGTCTGCCATGCATGTGCAGGGGGGCGCATATGGAGGGATGTGCTTGGGGAGGAAGTGTGGAGGGTGATTGCGCATGCGCAGGAGGGCGGAGCACCTGCAGGGGGTGGAGCGCATGCGGAAGCCCATTCGCACATTGCATTTTGGGGGTTTGGGTGCACACGCTTTGGGCACTCGGTCTGAAAAAGTTTAGCCATCCCTGATCTTTTGCTATTTTTCAAATCCAAGCACAGGTTTCAAGCACAGGACATTTAATCTGGAGACTTTGTAGAAGCCAAAAAAGTAAACTTTTTTTTTTTTAAAGGAAAAAAATAACATTCAGCATTCCCTCAATTGCCCTATTTAAAGAACTGCCTGCATACAGAATCATGTTTCACTGGTAGAGACAGCAATCTTTGCAGAGAAATGGGCATTATCGTCAGCGGGAGCAGAAGCATGCTGAGCTTGAGATTTTTTTACTTTGTGTTGTATAAATTTTTTACTATTTAGCAAATAAATAATTCATCTGATAGTAGATACAAAATGCAGAATTTATTTATAAAAGGTATTGACTGCTTGAACCCCAAGAGACTCTAGGAAGTGTAGAAAAACATAAAGCACAACAAAATAGTGCATAATAATAATAATACAATAAACAGCCAACTATTCCGGAGCTGTTGAAAGCAACAGCTGAAGGCTTTCTGGAACGTCCTACTTTTCACTGGTGTTTTTAAGGGCAAGCTATTTTATAGGAAAAGACCCTTCATGGATCATTGCCTTGCGTAGCTCAATGAAGCTATGAGCTATGCCGTGCGGGGCCACGCAAGACGGACAGGTCATAGCAGAGAGCTCTGACAAAACATGACCCACTGTAGAAGGAAATTGGCAACCCACTACAGTATCTTTGGCATGAAAACCCATGGCCAATACCAAAAGGCAAAAAGATATGACACTGGAAGATGAGCCCGTCAGATCGGAAGGTGTCCAATATGCTATTGGGGAAGAGCAGACTCCTGCGAGTCCCCTGGACTGCAAGGTGATCCAACCGGTCAGTCCTAGAGGAGCTCAACCCAGATTGCTCTTTAGAAGGCCAGATCCTGAAGAGGAAACTCAAATATTTGGCTACCTAATGAGAAGGAAGGATTCCCCGGAGAAGAGCCTCATGCTGGGAAAGATTGGGGGCAAAAGAAGAAGGGGACATAGATAATGTGGTGGCTGGATGGAGTCACTGAAGCAGTAGGTGTGAGCTTAAATGGACTCCAGAGGATGGTAGAGGACAGGAAACCCTGGAGGAATGTTGTTCATGGGATCACGATGAGTCGGACACAACTTTGCAACTAACAACAATAATCATCTCGTGAAATAGAAATGGACCTTCAGCAAATATTTCCTAATCATCTGGAGGTTCCAATCCTGCTTGGGGACATGTCTTCAGATGAGAAGAAAGTAGAGCAGAAACATCGAAGTGGAAATACTCTCTTGCCACTGGAGATTCAAGAAACACTGGAGACAGAGACCCCACTCTGACTTTGACAACCAGACAGTTCATAATAAAGACCACTTGCCATGCAGATGCTTTGAAGAACAGGTCAATAATCCCCTGTACTTTCTGACAGCTCCTCAAGTACCTGAAGACTGCTATCATATTAACCCTAGTCCTTCTCTTTGTTAGACTAGGAACTATTCCTAGTTCCCACAATTATTCATTGTACAGTTCATCCTCCAGTCCCCTAATCATCTTTCTTCCTTATTCTTTCTAGAATCTCAACAATGCTTTTTGTACTGTATTGACCAAAACTGGACACAATATTCGAAGTGTGGTCTTACTATCACACCACCTCCTCCTTCGTAAGCATAATGCATCACAATACAACAAGGAAGATACCCAAAGAGAAACGATAATTTTGCCAGTGCTTTTTCTTTTTTTAGAGTGCTGTGATAGGGGGGAAAAATATCTTCCCAAGAACTTCTCCTCTACATGATAATAAAATCAGTGATGCTTCCTTTTCTTCTCCACAGAGACAAAAAAAGGTTGTGGTGTTTATCAAGCTGAATGTAGCTTGCCAATCACGCTAGCAAAAAATCCAAATTTGCAAAACTCAGCTTGCCAAAATAAATAAAAAGGAAGCCCACCAGGTTGATGGTTTATGCATGCATGCACGTTTGCAAGAAAGCTATGCGCAGCAGGTCACAAGTTAACCAAACTTCTTCCATACACCCTGCTTTTACTGACCTTCTCACCTGCCTCTTTCCAGTGATT
This sequence comes from Thamnophis sirtalis, assembly GCF_051295495.1. Lineage (NCBI taxonomy): Eukaryota > Metazoa > Chordata > Lepidosauria > Squamata > Natricidae > Thamnophis > Thamnophis sirtalis. The sequence continues at coordinate 14,585,480 of NW_028261382.1, read as the reverse complement.
CACCTGGATCCTTGCACATGTCGTAACAAAACCTTGCTAAAGGTATTTACTCATAGGTCCTAATTTGTGGAAAATATTTTGCTGCATATCCTCCATAATAGTCTATTGCGAATGTAATAGGACCACACCTAGAATACTGCATCTAGTTTTGATCACCATACTAGAGTTTCTAGAGCTGAGACTCTAGAAAGAGTGCAGAGAAGAGCAACCAAGATGATTAGGGGGACTGGAGGCTAAGACATACGATGAACGGTTGCAGGAACTGGGCTTGGCTAGTCTAGTGAAGAGTAGGACCAAGGGAGACATGATACCAGTGTTCCAATATCTCAGGGGTTGCCAAAAAGAAGAGGGAGTCAAGCTATTTTTTCCAGGTACCCGAAGGCCAGACAGGGAATAATGGATGGAAACTGAACAAGGAGGGATTCAACCTGGAAATAAGGAGAAATTTTCTGACAGTGGGAACAATCAACCCACGTGAGCAAGGAGAAGGGAGCCAGAGGGATTGGAGAAAGGTGCTGATAGGTAACACTTCACCTCTCTTGTTGCCAAAGTTTTTTGTGGCATGTAGAACTCTGCCCTGAGAGATTTATCTCTGGAAAAAAAAACAGACCAACCTACTTCTGACAAGATAGTTCTTGTCTTTTACCTTTTCACTTTGTGCAGTCCTTCCTCATCCAGTCATCTTAGTGACATCATCTAATCTAAACACAACCTGTAGGTCTCTCCTGCCCAGGTGTTGGAAACTGTTTTCATGCATTACGAAACCCTGAATTCCAACTGGTGTAGCAGAATGCTGGCTAATTTCTATAAGGAGGAGGAGGAGGCTTTAAGTTACCAAAAATAAACCCGTCCGCTTAAGTCTTCCACAACGCTCAGAGGGACTGGAAGCAATTTTAAAAGGACACAAAAGGCACGGACCTAAGCAGTTCGTTAAACGTATGGAATTTGCTGCTATCGGATACCCTGGTTGTTGGTTTTTAAAGGGGGGGGCAGGGGTTGGGTTGATTCATAAGAGGATCAGGTTATCGATAATTACTCTGGCTGGCTGCCTCATGAGCAATCCACTTTAAATCCCAACTGCCGGGAATTGAGAATAGAAGAGAGGCATTGTCTTCTCTTCAAGTGTGTAACCATCTTGAAGCCATCCGCTTGGGAATGGGGTCACGGATACGGGACTAAGCAGAGCATAGCTTCAGAGCTCTGTTTTTAAAGTGGTCTGCATGATACACTTCATTTGCCCCATCGCTTTGAGTTAAAAGGCAACACCAACAGTTTAGTTTAGTTTAGTTTAATAAGATTTGTATGCTGCCCACTCCCTTGGGACTCTGGGCGGCTTACAGGCAAGGTAAAAAGAAATATATTAAAAATTAAGACTAAAAAGATACAATTATTAAAATTCCACATCATGCATTCCGTCTAAGTGGGGCTGGATATTAATCAACAGCCCCAGGCCTGCCAGAACAGCCAGGTCTTGATGGCTTTACAGAAGGCCGGGAGAGTGGTAAGGGTCCAGATCTCAACGGGTAGATCGTTCCACAGGGCCGGCGCAGAAGGCCCTCCCCCGGGGGGTCGCCAGCCGGCATTGTCCGGCCGACGGCACCTGGAGGAGGCCCAACCTGTGCGATCTTGTTGGTCGTTGGGAGGTAAGTGGCAGGAGGCGGTCTCTCAGGTAGCCAGCTCCGAAACCATGTAGGGCTTTAAAAGTAATGACTAGCACCTTGAAGCGCATCCAGAGACCAATGGGGAGCCAGTGCAGCTCGCGGAGGATGGGTGTGACATGGGAGTATCTAGGTACACCCAATATTGCTTGCGCGGCTGCATTCTGGACCAACTGCAGTCTTCGAACACTCTTCAGGGGCAGCCCCATGTAGAGCGTGTTACAGTAATCCAGTCTTGAGGTGACGAGGGCATGAGTGACCAAGCTTAAGAGATGTTGAAACGTGAAACTGGGGCTGCTTGGAGAGCCATCCCACAAGCAGCAGCTCTTGCTCAAATCTGCACCGCTAAGAGAGCAAGCCCTCCTACAGAACTAACTGACTCTGGCTGAATTATTCAGTGCTGTACCATCACAGGGCGACAACAGCGCGGAGACAGAAGCACGCTGTAAACGCTAAACCTAAAATTAACCCCTAAACCTAAACCTAACCCCCCTAAACCTAATCCTAAACCTAACCCTAAACCTAACGCTTAACCTAACCCTAAACCTAACTCTTAACCTAACCCTAAACCTAATCCTAACCCTTAACCTAACCCTAAACCTAAACCTAATCCTAACCCTTAACCTAACCCTAACCCTAAACCTAACCCTAACCCTAACCCTTAACCTAACCCTAAACCTAGCCCTAACCCTTAACCTAACTCTAAAGCTAACCCTAAACCTAACCCTAACCCTAACCCTTACCTTAACTTGAATCGGCTTGCTTTCAAAGAGCTATTTAAAGCGCCCTTCTTTCTCCGCGCTCGCTGTTGTCGCCCTGTTGATGACATCAGCGACGCGGTTTAATCGGGCGCGCTTTAGTCGAGCGCGGTTTTGTCGTGCCACGCATCTACCTAATATGCAAGTAGCCCAGGTTCCAATCCCAGAAGGGAATGGCTAGCTGATGAGAGCTAAATATTTTGGAATAGATCTATACTTCTTATTGTTAGTTGCAAAGTCATGTCCGACTCATCATGACCTCATGGATAACACTCCTCTAGGCCTTCCTGTCCTCTACCAACTTCTGGAGTCCATTCCAGCTCACGCCTACTGCTTCAGTGACTCCATCCAGCCACCTCATTCTCTGCCATCCCCTTCTTCTTTTGCCCTCAATCGTTCCCAGCATTCAGCTTTTCGCCAGTGAGTCCTTCCTTCTCATTAGGTGGCCAAATTATTTGAGTTTCCTCTTCAGGATCTGGCTTTCTAAAGAGCAGTCAGGGTTGATCTCCTCTGGGATTGACCCATTGGATCCCCTTGCAGTCCAAGGATCTCACAGGAGTCTTCTCCAGCACCAGAGTTCAAAGGCCTCCATTCTTTGGTGCTCAGCCTTCCTTATGGTCCAACTTTCACAGACATACATTGCAACTGGTAAAACTATAACCTTAACTATACACACTTTTGTTGGCAGGGTGATGTCTTTGCTTTTTACTGCGCTATCTAGATTTGCCAAAGCTTTCCTCCCCAGAAGTAAAATCTATACTAGTCTCCCTTTATTTCTTTGTCGGCAAAATATAAATTCAACACAAAAATAGTTTGTCGTGAAAGCGAAGGCTCCTGGATTGGGGGTGAAAGGAGAAAAGCTCCATCTCATAATTGGGTAGACCAGGTTGCCCTGATAGACCAGTCTTATCGCGTGGGGGCGGGGAGGGGGGGGGAACGGATTCTCAAAGACTACCTGCATTTGTATAAGATGAGGTTGTTTTCCCCCCAAATAGGCTTTTAGCTACTTCTGGAGGGTTGATCAGGCAGCAATCAAATTCTCATCTAATGTACAATCCACTGTAGCTGAATAGACTTTAGGCTTGGCCATGCATTTACCTGGATCAAATTCCTGGACAACATCCAAGAGCAGCAAAAATGCAAGGATGTCTCAGCCAGTCTGCCCCTCTATTTATTTTCCTTGACAAAAGGATCCAGGTGAATCCATCTAATCTGCATTCAGCAGCTGCAGGCTGTATTCGGGAGTTTGACAATTTGGAGAATTTGTAACTGTTCGAGAATAACAGCAACATCAATATATTTAACATTAAGCCTTTCAAGCAGCCAAAGGATTTCACTTACTCATTTAGTATTATTTTTCCCCTTTTTTATTTATAAAATTCTGGGTTATATATTAAGTTTCGGTAGAATAGGAGATGAGGCGGGGAGAGGGGAAGGGACGGGGCTGAGTTCTTAAAAAGAAAGCACCTTGCCAAAAGCCAGCTAATGAGTTTGCAGCAGAGGTGAGTTCAAACTGGGGGTTTTCTCTTTCAGAACTCAATCTTGGCTTGATTGAGACCAACTTTAAGAGATGCAAAGAGGATCCTTTGCAAGGAAGCACGGAGACCCAAGAACTGGGCTTGTTTATCAATGATAAAGAATACTGGTTGAATCTGGCAAACCGTCGGTTTCGTAATAGCAATAGCAGTTAGACTTATATACCGCTTCATAGGGCTTTCAGCCCTCTCTAAGCGGTTTACAGAGTCAGCATATCGCCCCCAACAACAATCCGGGTCCTCATTTTACCCACCTCGGAAGGATGGAAGGCTGAGTCAACCCTGAGCTGGTGAGATTTGAACAGCCGAACTGCAGAACTGCAGTCAGCTGAAGTAGCCTGCAGTGCTGCATTTAAGCACTGCGCCACCTCGGCTCTTAAGCAAACTGCAATGTAGAAAACCCACAAACCCTGGCAGCACTGGGGTTTGTTTTATATATTATATATTGTTTTATATATTATTATACAGTCACACTTACACACCATTCGAAACAGACAACAAAAAGCTTATAATAAAGACCAAAGCACAGCAGTTCTAGTCTCACCAGGCTCAAGGTTGACTCAGCCTTCCATGGTCAATAAAATGAGGACCCAGATTGTTGGCGACAAGATGCTGACTCTGTAAACTGATTAGAGAGGGATGTAAAAGCACCGTGAAGCGGTATATAAGTCTCAGTGCTATTGCTATGCAAAGCACTACGAAGCAATATATAAGTGCAAGTGCTATTGCTATGTAAAGCACTATGAAGTGGTATATAAGGCTAAGTGCTACGCTATTGCAAGCTAACTCTGCCTACCACCAGCAGTTCGATCCTGACTGGCTCAAGGTAGACTCGGCCTTCCATCCTTCCGAGGTGGGTAAAATGAGGAACCAGTTTGTTGGGGACAAATAGGCTGACTCTGTAAACTGCCTAAAGAGGGCTGTAAAGCACTGTAAAGCAGTATGTAAGTCTAAGTGCTATTGCTTTTCTCTCCAGCAAACCACACCCAGATAAGCAGGTATTAACACCAAACCAAAACAACAACAAAATCAAACAGAAAACAATTCCCTAAGCAAGGAACTAATAAAGAGAAAACCATACCTCTACTAATACAGGCAGTCCAAGGTGCGGTATGTAAAGGGGAGCGAACCCCATCCTCCCTAACACTGATGATGTTATCTAGTCAGGTAATGAAATGTCCGCAAGAAAACCACCAAGCTCAGAGAGCGTCAAGGACCCCGCATTTCATCCCTGAGCTCCAGAGATTTTTCTTCTATTGGAAACCAAAGAGTTTCCTCTTAGTGAAACTTTTTTCTTCTTTGGTAACTTTAGCTATCGGTCCCTAAGTAGAGGTTTCTTACTAATTGTAGGTTCTAGAAAGGGAGAAGTAAAAATAGCACTTTATACTTAGTGCTGAAGGCCTTTTTAAGCTGACAACCAGAAATCAACAATAGTGTTTTTTTTTGTTTTTTTTAAAGAGTTTGAAAAGAAGTGTCCCATTGTTTCATTGTTTGTTGAAAGAACAAGGGGCCCTAACTCTGCTTTTTCTGTCTTTGACGTGCCGAGCAGCCAATTCAAAGGAAGGCAGTTTAGCTACCATCCCTTCATTGCAAGAAGAAAACATAGCTCCACATTCTTCCTGTGAGTTTATAAAGCATTTCTTTATTAGTTTAGAACCCTGGTGGCGAATTTATGGCACATGTGCCTGTTCCTCTTGCGTGCATGCATGCGTGGTGATCAGCTGGCCTTTGTGCATGCATCAGTGCTGGAAACGGGAAGAGCTAGTCTTCTGTTTCTGGCGTGAACACATGCACATACCGCCAGCTGATTGTCACGTACGCATATGCGCCAGTAACCGGAAGACTAGCTGGCTGGTGCACACACGTGATGGAATCCAGAAGTTCATTTTCTGGTGTGCACATGTCTCCTGGGCAACCTCTTCCGGGTTGCGCCCCGACAAGTATGTGTGTGTATGTGTGCAGAACAGACATGCACGCTCCCCTTTCAGCACTCGGTCCCAAAAAAGTTCGCAATCGCTGGTTTAGAATACAAAATACAAAAGCAAAGAGTAGGAAAATAAGGGAGGGAAAAGTGTAGGACAAAAGGGAAAAAAAGCAAGAAAAGGCATTGCCTTCTGACTTTCTTCGGTGCAATAGAATAAGATGGTAGCATCAAACCTCAACTTTATGCTTTTACCTAATAATATCAGTCAGCCATTTCGATTAAAAAAAAACAATTCTATCAATCACTTAAAATCAAAACCTAAGTTTTATTTTTCCCCACCTCAAGCACAAAGTCGAGCAGCGGTTTCCAAGAAGAATTCCCGTGAGTTTACTACACTGGCTAGATTACACCTAAGCAAAATTGTAAGTTGCTTTCACATACCAAACACATGGATCACGTATGGTAGGGTTAGAGCCGAGATGGCGCAGTGGTTAAATGCAGCACTGCAGGCTACTTCACCTGACTGCAGTTCTGCAGTTCGGCTGTTCAAATCTCACCGGCTCAGGGTTGACTCAGCCTTCCATCCTTCCGAGGTGGGTAAAATGAGGACCCGGATTGTTGTTGGGGGCAATATGCTGACTCTGTAAACCGCTTAGAGAGGGCTGAAAGCCCTATGAAGCAGTATATAAGTCTAACTGCTATTGCTATTGCTATTAAGTTGATGGTTCAATCTGTTGTAGTAGAAAATGATGAATTCCATAAACCAGATTCAGCCAATGGAGAGAAGGCCTCCGGTTAATTTTAGGTAGGGAACATTCTGAATTAGCTAGCTTTGTATCTGAAAAAAGATTACATTCCTGTCCGTGGCCTAATGAAAACACATTCCTCCTTTGGTTTAGCAATTAATAGCATTTCAACACCTCTCTTTTAAACAAAATTAAGGTGGGTGTGGACATTCTTGTTTTAGCCCAAGCAGTTTACACATGTTTGGAATCCATGCCTTTTGTAATTAGTTTAATAAGAGCCATTTTTTCAGGCTTTCAGGTATGGATGGACTGCAACATTTGCTGCTTGGACCTCACATTGGCCAAGTCTGCCCATTTTTAGTCATTTCACCCTGAATCCTGCATTTCCTCTAATCCCTAAAATCATGTGATTCATAGGACCTTATTCATCTGCAACTAAGAATGTTGGAGGTCGTGGGAAGCAGTGGTGGGATTCGGGTTTTTTTACTACTTGTTCTGTGGGCGTGGCTTTGTGGGCATGGCATGGCTTTGTGGGTGTGGCAGGGGAAGGACACTACAAAATCCCCATTCCCTCCCCACTCCTGGGGGAAGGTTACTGAAAAATCCCCATTCCCTCCTCACTAACCTGCATTCCAGCTGTGTTCTCCTGTTCAAGGCAACAAAAGAAGGTCAACAGGAAGGCAGCGGGGGCATGGCCAGCCTATATGCCGGTTCTCCAAACTACTCAAAATTTCCGCTACCAGTTCTCCCGAACCTGGCTAAATACCACCTCTGCTCCAGAGCAATTTCTCAACTTCAGCAACCTCAATATGCATGGATGTCAACTCCCAGATTTTCCCAGCCAGCCAGGAGAATTCTGGGAGTCCAAACATTTTAAGATTGCTTAGATTAAGAAACATACTGCTCCGGAGGACTAGACTTCAAACTCCAGGATTTTTAATTGCAGTAACAACAACACCAGCAGCTTGCAGAATTCTGGGAGTTGATATCTACACAATTTAAAGCAACTGAAATTCAGAAACACTGCTCCTGAGAATGTTTGGCTGGGAAAAGCTACATCGGGTTAAAACAAATGATTTTTCTGGCACATTTCTATCATCAACTGAACTCCAGGGGGTGGACTAAGAGGAAGCTAACCATAAAACTGCTTAGTCTGTAAAATAAGATACTCCAATTTTCCTTCTATTCACCCCCCCCCCCCCCAGTTTGCAATGCAATATTTGGTGGATTCCCAACCCAGGGATATTATGCTGAACTCTTACTGCATTGCAGGATGCTTTTAACATTTCTTAGAAAGTCTAATTCTTGCAGCACTGTACCTATATGGAACAAAACGTCCAGAAAAAGGCAATGGAAATCTGGTAAGAAGTGTACTATTGTGAAGAAGAGCCATTTTGGCCTAATAATCATTTTGGTGAATATGTTATTGTCGGCATCACATTATAAAAGAGACACTTGGTAGAGGAAGTGTGCTTGGAATATAAACATATTCAACCTTTTTTTTGGTAAATTAAAAGAGCCAAGTATATACAGTAAGAAGGGACGTGGTGGCTCAGTAGCTAAGACGCTGAACTTGCCGATCAGAAAGATTGGCAATTCGGCGGTTTGAATCCCTAGTGCCACGTAACGGAATGAGCTCCCATTACTTGTCTCAGCTTCTGCCAACCTAGCTGTTCGAAAGCACGTAAAAATGCAAGTAGAAAAATAGGAACCAACTTTGGTGGGAAGGTAACAGCATTCAGTGCGCCTTCGGCATTCTGTCATGCCGGCCACATGACAATGGAGACATCTTCAGACAGTGCTGGCTCTTCGGCTTTGAAATGGAAATGAACACTGCCCCCTAGTGTCGGGAACAACTAGCACATATGTGCGTAGTGAACCTTTACCTTACAATTTTCCATCTATTTCCCCCACCCTACCCCAGTTTGCAATGCATTATTTGGTGAATTCCCAACCCAGGGATACTACGCTGACCTCTTGCTGCATTGCAGGATGCTTTTAACATTTCCTAGAAAGTCTAATTCTTCAAGCAATGTACCTATAGAACAGAAAGTCCAGAAAAAGGCAATGGAAATCTGGGAAGAAGTGAGCTATTGTGTAGAAGAATCATTTTGGCCTAATAATCGCTTCGGTAAATATTTGTCAGCATCGCATTATAAAAGAGACACTTAGTAGGGAAGTGTTCTTGGAGCATAAACATATTCAGCCTTTTTTCTTGGCAGATTAAAATAGCCAAGTATGTACAGTAAGAAATGAAATCCTGAGGGCAGGATTTTGCCCAAAAGGGAATTTAAGATTATTGCGTTCGGTAAAAAACATAACAGCGGCCTTTCAAACTTCCAGCCCAACCTACATGCCAAAACACAATCGAATCCACTGGTTAGTAAATTATGGTACACGTGAAATGAGCCGAGGTGGCGCAGTGGTTAGGGTGCAGTACTGCAGGCCACTTTAGCTGACTGTGATCTGCAGTTCAGCGGTTCAAATCTCACCGGCTCAAGGTCAACTCAGCCTTCCATCCTTCCGAGGTGGGTGAAATGAGGACCCGGACTGTGGGGGCAAGTTGCTGACTCAATTTGCTAAAAAAAATTTGTAAGCCGCTTAGAGAGGGCTGAAAGCCCTATGAAGCGGTATATAAGTCTAATAAATAAATAAATAAATAATAAAATGCTGGCTTTGGATGGTTTACTGCAAATATTGTTAACGTCTACACAACCTGTTGGTGATTTCTCCTCCTTGCAAGCAAGCCTGACTTACAGCTGACAAATTCCCTTGTCAGCGTTGACATTTGCTAAACCACCGACTGCAGTGGTCAGCTTCCGGCCTGGGATCTTCTCAGCCTTGGCAGGAGACGTTCCCGGCAGGCTTTATCAGTTGAAGCAGCACTAACTGCGGGGAAGTAAAGTTGGTAGGAAGACACTTTGATGTGGTCACAGTGCAAAACTACATACATCAAGAGGCCCGGATGTACTGTCAGCCTCCGCTTTGCTGCTGCTTCGGCTGCCATTGAAACGGGGAGGGCGGGCATGGTGAAGAAGAAGGGCTGACATGTACCTTGCAATAGTTGAGTGTTTCTTAGCAGCCCTCCCAGCAAGAAGCCTGATTAAGCAATAGAGTTTAAGGAAGGCAGTCGTTGTCTCGACCATCTGCAAAGGGCCGAATTAGACACCACTCTCAATTACATACATCAGACTTACTTCTGCCCTTTCAACCGGATCCGTGGCCGGCAATAATGCCAATTCTTCATGGCAACCGGTAATGTTCTCGGTGACACAGATCCTCAATAACGCATCTCGGTTATATTCCCATGGATCTGTCCGGTGATTCCCTTAATCTAGGGGGTCCCCAAACCTAATGGGCTGTGAGCTGTTTGCAACTGGGCCAGGGAAACAGCGGTTGAGCATATGTGCATCCCCGCTTGCACGAGTAGCGGGTGAGCGCTTGCATGAGTAGCAGGTGAGCGCTTGTACGAGTAGCGGGTGAGCACGTGCACATGGGCTCTATTTGCTTGAGCTGGGGGCGCCCGTGTATGCTGTTTGCACAAAAGGAGCTTCATGCGTGATGTGATTATTGACTGTTCGTGTAGAACCATCCCCTCTCCCCGTCGGCCGTAAATAGCAATAGCAATAGCAGTAGACTTATATACCGCTTCATAGGGCTTTCAGCCCTCTCTAAGCGGTTTACAGAGAGTCAGCATATTGCCCCCAACAATCTGGGTCCTCATTTTACCCACCTCGGAAGGATGGAAGGCTGAGTCAACCCTGAGCCGGTGAGATTTGAACCGCTGAACTGCTGATCTAGCAGTAGCCTGCAGTGCTGCATTTAACCACTGCGCCACCTTGGCTCTTAGCCGTAGTAAAGCCGTCAAGGTTGGGGAAATCTGCCTAGTCTCTCCAAACTACAGGAGCAAATCTATAGACATTAGAATAGGTTCCAACTGCTTAGATATTTTTACCTGCAATGCATAAATCAGCAGCCCCAGACTTGTTTTGCCGTTAAATAATTTAAGGTTGCAATCTCAAGGGAGAGAAATCAAGCTTGAATCTGTCTTCTCAGGACAGTTTAGGATTGTTACCATCTTCGTCCCTTTAAACTTGTCTCTATGATGGGGAGATACTGGACTACAGGCAATCCTGAACTTACTACCTGTACTGACCTAGGCTTCCCAAGAGCGTGAAGCAAACTCCTTATCCCGACAGAAAATAAAACCCTTTTGTTAATTTACTGTGAATTCTGCTAATTTACATCCAACAAAGTTTTTGAAGGGAGGATTTATAGTCACAGATCTTATCTGGCTTAGAGAGCTGCCAAGCCGATATCTGCAAAACTTGGCAAGGAGCCTTGGAGAGAACCAATTAAGGGAACTAATTGTCTCCTGCAAACTCCACTCCCCCTTAGCTCCTCTTTTATTTCCTCTGGGAGGGGCCATTCATCAGTCACCTGTGGCCTTACTCCCAAGTCGACCCGTTCTTTAGCTGTTCCCCTCGTCTGGTAACTGCGCAGTGGCGCTGTTCTTCTGCCCCACTGATCTCCAACTCCGAAGGCAACTGTAACTGGCACACGGCTCTGGCCCCCACTCTGCCTCTGACACATAGCCCTTATTAGAGCCTTCCCCAGACTCCAGGCCTGGCACATGTTCCTTCCCAATCTCCTCACTGTCCGAATATGCTGCCAGCTCCACTGGCCGCTGGCGGGCCACAACACTAACATAACGGAGCCCAACATATCCTAAGAGGACAGTTGGTGAGTGTGAAGTGTCCTATTTTATGACTTTTGGGGCCTTTTTAAAAAGGCGACTACGTGTGCGCCGCCCTGAGTCCCGCTGGGAATAGGGCGGCATATAAATAAAATGAAACCTAAACCTAAACCTTAAAAAGCCATTTCAATGGAATTCATGGGTCACTTTATTATTTTTCCAAACTTTTGGGCTCGCCTGTGGGTCGTAAATCGAGGACTACCTGTATATGTCTAAATCAAGTCTTTCTGATTGGCTTCAGGTCTGAATAAAGCTAATACATGCTAGTTCTGGACAGGAGGAAATCAGCATGGCTTCAAATGATTGTACTCTTAAAAGGTACAATATGAACCAAAGTATGCAGAATACACACACACACACACACACACACACACACACACACACACGGTTGCGTTTCCATTTAGTTTTTCCTGGTGTGCAAAGAGATTGAATGGTGACGCAAAGAACACCACCCTGTTTCACCACACTTTTTAAATAACTGCCTGTCCATGCATTTATCCTGGCCTCACCGATCCTGTTTTCCCCCTGCTCCAGTCTCTTGAATGTTGCTTAAGAAGTTGATGAACCAGCAAATTGCTACCATTTGAGCTTCCAGAAGTTCAAGACAAAATGAATTGGCAGGAAAGAAGCTGTTCGCTGCAAGGCAGCTCATTCGAGTCTCTCTTAAGCCACCAAATTTGCAGTCGCCTTTTAAAAAAATAAAAAAAATAAATAAGAGAGCTCTTTGGACTTATTCCTTCTCTGCAACGCGGGGGAAAGCAATTCTAGCCACCTTACAGGATTTGCAGCAAGGAAGGCGGAAATAATATGTGTTAAGCTGCGCCTACAAGATTAAACGTGACACATATTACGATAAGCAAGAATGTGCTTCAAAGTGTGGCTTGGTGAGGGAAGGAAGGAGGGAAGGAAGGAGAGAAGGAGAGAAGAAAGGAGGGAAGGAAGGGGGAAGGAAGGAGGAAAGGAAGGGGGAAAGGAAGAAGGAGAGAAGAAAGGAGGGAAGGAAGGAAGGAGGGAAGGAGAGAAGAAAGGAGGGAGGGAAGGGGGAAGGAGGGAGGGAAGGAAGGAGGGAAGGAAGGAGAGTAGGAGAGAAGAAACGAGGGAAGGAAAGAGGGAGGGAGGGAAGAAGAAGTAGGACCATTGTAAGATAAGATGGATCTATGGGATGGTAAGAAAGCAATTTTCAAGTATATTGTCAACTGTAGGGAAAAAATTGTTATAAATACATATTATTAATAACAGTTATGAGATCATAAAAAAAAAGTGTGGCTTGCTAGGAAAGCAACAATCCAGTCTCCTGGTTTGGGTGAAAAAAGCTAAAACAAACCGTAGACACAAATTCCTAAGGTTTGCCTTGCTACTCCCTCTGGCAGGTGGAGCTGAGTGGAGGGATTTGGGAAGGAAGCATAGTGGTTAAACAAACCAGGGGATCATTTGAAGCAGTGGTGGGTTGCAGACGGGGTGTACCGGAGCCAGCCCGGAGCACCAGATACCATTCCGGTACGGTGCTTCGGAGGGCCCACCCGCCTGCCTGAGCTCCTTACCTGTGTTTTAAAGCTTGTGTGCTGCCGCGCACGCGCATGGCGCATACAGCACCTGCGCGACGCTCCATGGGGCAGCTGGAGCATCGTGGAGGCGCTAAGATGCATGCATTGCACGCATCTAGGAGGACGCCGCTGGCCCTGTTCCAACCATACCGGTTGGAACGGGATTTGAAACCCACCACTGATGTGAAGCCAGCTTTATTTAGACCTGAAGCCAATCAAAAAGACTTGATTTAGACATATATAGGTAGTCCTCGACTTATGACCCACAGTCAAGCCCGAAATTTATGTTGCAAAGTAAGAACTTGGTGAAGGGAGTTTTGCCCCATTTTACTTGCCACATTGGTTAAGTGAATCCCTGCAGTTGTTAAACTAGTAACGGTTGTTAAACGAATCTGGCTTCTCCGTTGAGTTGTCAGAAGGTCCCAAAAGCAGATCACATGACCTGGGACACTGCCCAACTGTCATAACTATGAGTCAACTGCCAAGCATCTGAATTATGATCTCGTGACCATGGGGATGCTGCAAAGGTCACAAGTGTGAAAAACGGTCATAAGTCACTCTTTTCAGCACCGTTGTCACTTTGAACAATCACTAAATGAACTATTTGTAAGTTGACAACTATAGTAGAGGCCCCGACTTACAACAGTCTGTTTAGTGGCCGTTCAAAGTTAAAGCGGCACTGAAAAAAGTGATTTATTCTCATTTTTCACACTTACAACAACAGCAGCATCCCTATGGCTATTTGATAAAAAAAAAATCAGTTGCTTGGCAACTAGTTCACATTTATGACTGTCGCAGTGTCCTGGGGTCATGTGATCCGCTTTTGCGACCTTCTGACAAGCGAAGTCCAGGGGGAAGCCCAGATTCACTTAACAACCATGTTAATAACTTTACAACTGCAATGATTCACCTAACAGCTGTGGCAAGAAAGGTTGTAAAATGAGGTAAAACGCACTTAACACATGTTTCACTTAGCAACATAAAATTTGGCCTCCACTGTGGTCGTAACTCGAGGACTATCCGTGCTATCTATTGAGTCTTCACACCCAGATCTAATCAGGCCTGGTGCTCACAAATGTGTTAATGATGCAACTCCCATCCTCTCCTCTGAAAACCATTTCCAGCCATTCCTTTTACATAATGTCATTTTAAGGCAGTGTTTCCCAACCTTGGCCACTTGAAGATGTCTGGACTTCAATTCCCAGAATTCCCCAGCCAGCATTCGCTGGCTGGGGAATTCTGGGAGTTAAAGTCCGGACATCTTCAAGTTGCCAAAGGTTGGGAAACACTGTTTTAAGGTATCAAATAAGAGATGTCCCTTTTCTAATTATTCTTCTTTTATCAGCCCCATACATTTTTCCTTCTGGGTATAATGTTTGCTGGGTATGTATCATGACCATTTTACAGAAAAGCAGTATATAACAGGAGACCATAGAATACTAACTGTACTAGTTCCGGCTCTTTAAATTGCACAGGTGCTTAAACTTTGATTTAATCAATCTCTGTGTTCCCAGACCTCATGGCTTGTGAAAAGGCCTTAGCTCAGTGTTTCTCAACCTTGGCAACTTGAACATGTCCGGACATTCGCTGGGTGGGGAATTCTGGGAGTTGAAGTCCGGACATCTTCAAGTTGCCAAGGTTGAGAAACACTGCCTTAGCTGGAAAAAGATCCTTTTCGAGGTGATTTCCAACTCTTAAGAAGGCAGGAAAGGAAACATGCAGTGAGGACCCAGTTATACAGGTAAGCGGATTTTAAAATTCTAAACTAAAATTCTATGCGAAGTAACTGCCTTGTGGTAAATTCACATTGGCTCCAACGAGCTGAGGTGGCGCAGTGGTTAGGGTGCAGTACCACAGGCCACTTCAGCTGACTGTTATCTGCAGTTCAGCGGTTCTAATCTCACCGGCTCAAGGTTGACTCAGCCTTCCATCCTTCCAAGGTGGGTGAAATGAGGACCCAGACTGTGGGGGCAATATGCTGACTCTGTAAACCGCTTAGAGAGGGCTGAAAGCCCTATGAAGCGGTATATAAGTCTAACTGCTATTGCTATTGCTATTCACTTGAATCTTCTTGAGGCAGGGTTTATTTATTTACAGAAATGCAGTTTCTTAGGAACAAAGTACACGAAGTACTGCTCACTTCAGCAGAGTTTATGTTTTTTTAAAAGATACAATCTTTTTTTTTTCTGTCTGCAGAAGAGGAAAATAATTACTGTTTGCTGCTGAATTAACATGTAAGGGCTTTTTTTTTGGTAAAAAACAAAACAAAATGGGTGTGTTTAAAATGTACAGGTCTCTTCAACTAACATTTATGCATCTAGTGACCATTTGAAGTTAAAATGGCACTGAAAAAAAGCGACTTATGTCCATTTTTCACATTTATGGCCACCGCAGCATCCCCAAGGTCAAATTCAGATGCGTGGCAACTGACTCATACTTATGACAGTGGCAGTCAAGTGGCCCCCTTTTGCGACCTTCTGACAAGCAAAGTCAATGGGGAAGCCAGATTCACCGCCCAACTAGATTACTAACTTAACAACTGTAGGGATTCACTTAAAAGCTGTGGCAAGAGAGGTGGGGCCAAACTCGCTTAACAACCATCTCGCTTAGCAACGGAAAGTTTGGGCTCCATTGTGGTCATAAGAGGACTTTTTATGTGGGATACTTCTTTTCACTGAGGTACAATGTGGAAAATGCAAAGCAAGAATTTAAGGGTTCCGGCGCTGAAGTTTCTCACTGCCACATTTGAATTATATGCATTCCCAAAGGTTTGTCATGCACTCATCTTTATCCCTCCGTCATAAAGAGAGTCTGGATCCACACAATTATGGTTTTAAGCACGTCTGAATGAGCCATCCCTAAATGAATTCATTCTTTGCGCTAAGCCCGCGACGGTAAACCTATAGCACATGTGACAAAGGTGGCATGCAAAGCCCTCTTGTGGGCACGGCTGCCATCACCAGATGCTCTTCTGGTTTCTAGCATGTACATATGCACCAGCCAGCTGGTCTTTGCGGGCACCGGAGCACCGGAAAATGGCTTGAAAAACAGCCAAATACCAGGCTGTTTTTCAGGCTGTTTTCCCGCCATTTTGGGGACCGTTTTCAGGCTGTTTTTCTGCTGTTTTGTGGCCAAAAAGCCTTGAAAACGACCCAAAAATGGCCAAAAAACAGGCACGCACAAACTGGCCCGCTGGTCTTTGGGTTTACGGTGCTCCAGGGTGTGCATGCATGTGCATGCTCATTTGGACACTCGGTGCCGAAAAGGTTTGCCATCACTCCCCTAAGCTATAAACCACAAACTACTCTGGCTAGATTTAACCAACATGTTAAGCTAAAATGATCCACATTACGTTTTCCGACAATGTATGGCCTTAATTGTACAAAAATATAGGTCATCCAAGATAGTCCATTCCTCTACCAACTGAGTCCACCTCTGTGAACCCATAAGAAAGTTTGATACTTAAGCACCTTCTGTACTGATTTGCAAGTCGAAGGTTAGGATTTGGTGCAATGTGTGAAGGCGCTTAATTGTAATTTTGTTGTCACAACACAGTTGAATGGGCTTCAGTTTAGTCTCTCTGTATATCGGAGATCTATCAAGAGAGAAGCTACTTAATTAAGGAGAAATTTCCTGACAGTGAGAACAATTAATCAGTGGAACAACTTGCCTCCAGAAATTGTACATTCTCCAACACTGAAAGTTTTTAAGAAGAGTTTGGATAATCATTTGTCTGAAATGGTACATAGGGTTTCCTGTCTACGCAGGGGGTTGGACTACAAGACCTCCAAGGTCCCTTCCAACTCTGTTATTCTATTCCATCAGCAGGAAAATAAAGGATCCCACAGATCAGGCAGTGCTATTTTCCAACTTCAGGCTTCGTGCTTGTTTTCGGCTTCGTGCTTGTGCGAGTAAAGCGTGGTCAGAGCCAGCACTCCACACACTCACTCACACACCAAGATTTATAGAAAGACGGCAGCTCTGACCACGCTTTACTTGCACAAGCACAAAGCCGAAAACACCAGTCGGAAGCTGGCCAGTGGGACCTTGCCGAAACGTTGCCAAGACAATTTCAATCTTACACGGGAAAAGACCTGAACACAAGAAGACCAGCATACCTACACCCGTGAAAATCTACAAATATATATGTATGTACGTACCTACGTATGTACGTACCTACATACACACACACACACACACACACACACACACACACACACATCTATCTATTAGATTTTTACAACCGCTGGTAAGCCCCAATTATGGGAGGAAGCTAATATATATATTCATGCAGATTATATATATATATATATATATATATATATATATATATATATATATATATATATATATATATATATATATATATATATATATATATATATATATATATATATATATATATATAATCTGCATGAATCATAATGAGATCTCTGAGTCTTCGTGTCTCCCTATCTCTTGCTTGGGAAGACAACAGCTGACTAAATTATCAAACCACACAATTCACAATTAAAATGGTAGCTGTTGGGTAAACAACAATATTAGCAGAAACTTAAAAGCAAGGTATTTGGATATAAAACATATGGTGCAAAAACAAACATTGGATTTTTTTAAACATCAGATGGAATCTGCCTAAGCGGATATAAATAGGGGGGGGGGAGGGGAAGTAAAATTAAAACTAGGTGTCTGCAAAAAGTATGTGAGGACAAACGAAAGCAAATATGCTCTTTTTCATACCACCATATGAAATTTATACGCTGTTGCCATCTGCTCAGGCTTTTAGCTGAGAAGTGAAATGTCTTCAAAGAAAAACAAAGTCCAGTTGCCTTATTGAAAGGAATGAATGAATGAGTGAAGGAAGGAAGGAAGGAAGGGAGGGAGGGAAAGAAAGAAAGAAAGAAAAGCACCTTTGTGACAGCACCCCCAAGAGTTTATTTAATTTTAAAATGGCTCGTAAGGAAGAAAAAAAACCCCTCCTTTTTTATTCTTTCCAGCATCGTCGACTCACTACTTAGACTTAGAATAACTTCATTGCCACTTTGAATGTCCACTAACAGCCATACATTTAAATGAGATTTTTGTTGCACACAGCTCTCAAAAGGGTCTCCATCTCTAATATATACTACACGAACATGACCAAATAAATGAATAAATAAATAACTCAGAAGTCCAGTAACCATGGACTTCTCAGCCTCCTAACCTGAGTTAGGAGGGAGGCTTCACTTAGGTACAAGAGACACAAGTTAGTGAAGACCACTCCCTACCTGACTAACAACTACCTGACACTGTGACACTGACACTGTGGTTTCTTCCCCAAACCCCCAAACTTTAACCTTAAGACTGCCTACTGTTGACCTCACCCCATTCCTAAGAAGTCTTTAAGGGCATGCATAAGCGCACCAACGTCCCCGTCCTAATATTCCCCTGTATTCGTATTCATTTCCTGCATTCATAATCATGTTTATATTTATATCTGTTATTTAATTCATGCTTGATGAAACAAATAAATAAAGGTTCATTTTATGGCTCCGATCTCAGTGGGAAAAACCACATCAATCTTAGACCATCTCGCAAGGAGAAAGCTAAGCAGCCAGGCGGAGCTGATGAGGTTGGACTAGATGACCTACAAGGTCCCTTCCAACTCTGTTAATCTGGAAAAAAAAAATTATGCCTATATACCCCCATGTATTATATGACAGGGAGAAACAACAGAGTTTAGTTCGAATGCATAACACATGTACATGGCGTGGCAAACGAATCTTGCGAGTTTAGCAAACAATGGATGTCCAAAGCCTTTTTTTCCAGAAACTGGAGCAGGGAACAATGCACACCTTTCGCCCGATTGTGAATAAAACCTGATTGATTGGTTCACACGACCCCAGTCAACCCCGAGTTTAATTTTATAAGCAATCTTTCCGCGTGGGGCAGGGAATGAATGATCTTCTGCGCTATATTTGTGATCCATTTGGGGGTTCTTTTTGATCTCTTTTAATGACAACCCCCCCCCTTTTAAAATAAAAATCCCAGAGCAAAGGGAATAAAATGCAGAAAATCATGTGTTTCACGAATGCTCACCTCTTGGATCTCTCAAGGTGGGGCGGGGCTGCCTGGATCTTGGGATCGCCGTAGATCACCACCACCACCGCCCCTCGGGGGCGTCTCGCTCCCCTTCTTTCCCCCTCGGTACAATAACAATCAAAGGTTTGAAAGTAACTACTTTCCCCAAAGCTCTACGGGGCAGAGGGACCAATCGGAAGAGGGAAAGCCTTTGTGACGAAACCCGCCGCCGCACCAATCGAGCTTCTCCTCCTTCGACAGCGGCGGGAGGGGGTTAATTAAAGATGCGGCCAATCGGAGTCCCAGAAAGGGATTCTCGGGCGCGGTTTTAGGGTGGGAGGGGTAGGGGAGTAAGAAGTACCGAGTTGAGACGGGAGGGGGCGGAGTGAGGAATCTGATTTTTAAAGGGACAGGAGCCACAATAATGATAACATAATAATTAGTAATAATGAAATAAAATCAGGGTCTGTGGTGATTAAGGCATGGGGTAGGCTTTCTGAAGATAGTTGCTTGCTGGGATATGAGAATTTTGAGTTTTGTGTTTTTCCTTTATGGCGCTAAAGAACGTTTTGCATCTCCCTCAAAAGCATTTCTGCCATAATTCTTGACTTTTTATTTTTTTGAGACTGGACTGGGGTTGGGTCTCCTTTTTGAGGAGGGGGTTGGACTAGAAGGCCTCCAAGGCCCCTTCCAACTCTGTTACAGGCAGTCCTCAACTTACAATGGTTCATTTAGTGGCCATTCCAAGTTTCAATGGCACTGAAAAAAAGTGACTTAGGACCACTTTTCACACTGAATGGCTGTTGCACTGTTCCCCCTGGTCATATGACCCAAATTCGTCTGCTTGGCAACCGACTCATATTTACGACGGTTGCAGTGGCCCGCAATCATGTGATCTTCTGACGAGCAAAATCAATGGGGAAGCCAGATTCACTTAACAACCGTGTCACTAACTTAACAACAGCAGTGATTCGCTTAACAACTGTGGCAGGCAGGAACGATCATAAAATGGGGCAAATTTCACTTAACATAGGTCTCACTTAGCAACAAAAATGTGGGGTTGTATTGTGGTCATAAGTCGAGGACTACCTGTATTTTGCAGCCTTTGCTTACAATTTTAAGTTCCTCCCCCCCCCCACTCTTGTTTTAATTTATTCTGATTATTTCTCTTAACTGGTTCGTGCCACCGATTATTATTTTTTTACCTTGCCTTTATTGCTTTATATAAGTAATTCAAGGCGGTGAACATACCTAACACTCCTTCCTCCTGTTAGTTTCCCCACAACAATAACAATAACTTTGCTTGCCATGAAAGCCATCTGGGTTTGTATGGAGGGTTGGGCAGAGAAAGAGAGACTGGCTCAAAGTCACCCAGCTGGCTTTCATTGCCTAAGGTGGGACCAGAACTCACATACCAATGGGTATATTCAATAGCCTTCGCCTTCGCCTGTAATGCCAATCCCAGTACCCGAACTTTGCCTTATACCCCGTAGTTGCTGCATTGGTCTTATTCTTGATCTTGCACCATTGCTTTGCCCTCTTGTGGGTGGGATGGTTATATATTAGTCGATGTCACTCTGCTCACTGAACGCATCAAAAATGTAAGAGATATCATCATGAAACTTTCAGAAAAAAAGGTGGTGCTTTTTAAAATAATATTTAGTTTAACTTTAAAAGCACCTAATCAAGGAGGGAAGCAACCTAAAACTAAGGAGAAATTTCCTGACAGTTAGAATAAATAATCAGTGGAACAACTTGCTTCCAGAAGTTGTGAATGCTCCGACACTGAAGGTTTTTAAGAAGAGATTGGACAACCATTTATTTGAAATGGTATAGGATTGCCTGCTTGAACAGGGGGTTGGACTAGAAGACCTCCAAGGACCCTTCCAATAATTTTGTTATTATGTTCTGCTAAGTTTAATATTAAGTTTAAAACTTAATATTAAACTTAGCAGAACAGAATAACAGAGTTGAAGGGACCTTGGAGGTCTTCTAGTCCAAGCCCTGCTTCCGGTAGGAAACCCTATACCAGTGTTTTTCAACCTTTTTTGTGCAAAGGCACACTTTTTTCATGAAAAAAATCACGAGGCACACCACCATTAGAAAATGTTAAAAAAAATTAACTCTGTGCCTATATTGACTATATGTAAAGTCTTTTTCCCACGGCACACCTTACACTATGTCACGGCACACTAGTGTGCCGCGGCACAGTGGTTGAAAAACACTGCCCTATACCATTTCAGTTTTATATTAAAACTTAACTTTTAATATTAAAAGATAAGAAGACACACCCTGTAGTTACTGCACTGGTCTTACACCTAGTCTTGCATCATTGCTTTGCCTTCTTGTGGGTGTGGGATGGTTATATATTAGTGACTATCACTCTGCTCACTGAAAGCAATAAAAATGTAAAAGGTTTTGACATGAAAAAGTTGGTAGTTTAAAAAAAAATTAAAGTGTAATGTTATTTTTTAATAATAAAACTTAACTTTTAACATTAAAATGTAATATCAATCAGCATCCTTGTGCATTTCAGAGTTTTCTTAACCATAGCAAAATAAGCAGTCTGGCTTTCTTGGACTCAAACACAGACCAAAATGGGGAAGTGATGGAGATTATAGATCAGACAGCCTCAACTTACAACGATTGGTCAAAGTTTCAATTGCACTACGAAAAGGGACTTGTGACCATTTTTTACACTTACAACCGTTTCAGCATCCCCATGGTCATGTGATCAAAATTTGAATGCTTGGCAACTGGTTCATATTTATGAGGGTTGCTATGTCACATTTTGCAACTTTCTGGCAAGCAAAGTCAATGAGGAATAGAATAGAATAACAGAGTTGGAAGGAACCTTGGAGGTCTTCTAGTCCAGTGTTTTTCAACCTTTTTTGTGCAAAGGCACACTTTTTTCATGAAAAAAATCACGAGGCACACTACCATTAGAAAATGTTTTAAAAAATTAACTCTGTGCCTATATTGACTATAGGCAGGTGTTTTTCTCACGGCACACCTTACACTATGTCACGACACACTAGTGTGCCGCGGCACAGTGGTTGAAAAACACTGTTCTAGTCCAACCCCCTGCTTCGGCAGGAAACCCTACACCACTTCAGACAAATGGATATCCAACATCTTAAAAATATCCAGCGTGGGAGCATTCACAACTTCTGGAGGCAAGTGGATTAATTGTTCTAACTGTCACGAAATTCCTCCTTAGTTCTAGGTTGCTTCTCTCCTTGATTAGTTTCCATCCATTGCTTCTTGTCCTGCCTTTAGGTGCTTTGGAAAATAGCTTGACTCCCTCTTCCTTGTGGCAGCCCCTGAGATTTTGGAAGACTGCTATCATGTCACCTCTAGTCCTTCTTTTCATTAATGAGGACAGATTCACTTAACAACCGTGCCACTCATTTAACTACTGCAGTGATTCACTTAACAACTGTAGCAAGAAAGTTTGTACAATGGGGCGAAACAAAGTTAACAAATGTCTCGCTTAGCAACAACAATGTTGGGTTCCATTATGGTTGTAAATCAATGACAAGGCAAAGTCATGAAGGATAGAGAGATTTATGGCAACCACCATAGAAAATTACTGAAGTAAAGGTTTCCCATTAATTCCAGGTGACTGTGAAAACAGGACTCTGAGAAAAAGCAAGAGAAAGAAGTAGACGTTTTCATATACAAGGTAAGAATTAGGGGAGAGGGTTTCATTTGACCTTAAGTAGCTGTTTGCAAACCTTTCTGAAAAGTAATTCTCTCTTTTCATACAATATCTTTGTTTGATTTCAACATGAAACGTTAAAATATAAAACTAAAGGGAACGTAAATAAAGGGAAAGAGAATAACCAAGCAAATAAAAAAATGACAAAAAGTATACATCAAACAAATATAACGAAGAAATTCATTACACATAAAAGCAAACAGTAAAAGAATACAAAGTGAAATTGAGAAAGTAATTCTCAAAACAATTTCATTCATTTGAAGAGTGAAGGAGACCGATCAGAGGGGGTATTCAAAGAGGATTCTATAACTGAGACAGATGGTAAAGTTCACTGCATAAAACGAAAAATACAATTATTACAGTGAATTCCATGGAAAAAAAAAACCTAGGTTTAATGCACTGAAAATAATAATAGATGAACCAGAAAGTCATAACAAATAGGGCAGTTTCACAACCTTGGCCATTTTAGGGTTTGTGGACTTCAACTCCCAGAATTCCATTGCCAGCACGGAGACTAATAATTATTCCGGGAGTTGACATTCATACACCTGGAAATAGGAAAGGTTGGGAAACATTGGAGTAGGGCGTTTTCAAATTTAACAAGAACAAGGAAGCCATAGAGATTCCCAGTTTCTTTTGAACCAGTCTTTCTCTGAATGTCCAATCTATATAGCAGGCTTGTTGTTGGGAAAAATGAGGGGAATTTTCTTCCTTCTTCCCTCTCCCTTCCTGTAAGTCACCTTACGTTCCTACAGGAAAGGAGTTTTAAGTCTCTTCTAATGTTTATTAAACAAATAATTATGAATTAAACAAAAGCTAAATAAGTATTAGCTGTGCAGAAACATTCTGCTGAAAGGAAATCCCAAGGAAAGAGAAGAGCAAGGGGAAAATAAAATAATCCTTCAGTTTACGCAGAAAATTGAATTGTTGGCATCTCTGCTTCATAAAGCCACCTCCCTATTGAAGGTTTCCCAGGTCGTTTAGCCACCACTAAAGAAAAGGAGGTTCTCCTCTCTCTCCAAGGGACACAGTGGTTCAGTGGCTAAGACGCTGACCTTGTCGATCAGAAAGGTTGGCAGTTCGGCAGTTTGAATCCCTAGCTCCACGTAACGAAGTGAGCTCCTGTTATTTGTCCCAACTTCTTCCAACCCAGCAATTCGATAGCACGTAAAAATGCAAGTAGAAAAATAGGAATCACTTTTGGTGGGAAGGTAGCTGGCCACATGACCACGGAGACGTCTTCGGACAGCGCTGGCTCTTCGGCTTTGAAACAGAGATCAGCACCGCCCCCTAGAGTTGGGAACGACTAGCACATATGCGCTAGGAGAACCTTTACCTTTACTCTCTCTCCTAAAAATATTCAGACCTAAACTTTGGGTCTGGTAAGGAGCTATTTCAGTTGTCATCTGTCTTTCTTGATCCTTGACCAGAAGTTTCAGCGAAGGGAGAAACAAAGCAGTGCATCTCCAATTTAACTGCTATTACATGTCCCCAACTCCTCCTCAAATGGCTGCAAATGTGTTGCTATTAAATACACAACCAGAGGTGCACAATGAAAATGATACCAAAGAGACAACAGATGGGTCATTGTTGACAGAAGGGAAGCCTACATCTGCCGTCTGCAAGGCTTGCTAATGGGGAACTAATTATGCATGCACACAACCCTTTCCCAGGCCTTTGGGACTATGAATATGTCTTTGAGGTGGTGCAAGCTTTTTTAGATGGCTTTTAGATGTTGAAACAAATCACAAGTTCTCAGTTCTGGACAAATGAATGAGTTTATGTTGCAAGAAATGTCCATCTGGGTTTAGTTCCAAGTGGGGAAAAATAGCAATAGCAATAGCAATAGCAATAGCAATAGCAATAGCAATAGCAATAGCAGTTAGACTTATATACCGCTTCATAGGGCTTTCAGCCCTCTCTAAGCGGTTTACAGAGTCAGCATATTGCCCCCAACAACAATCCGGGTTTTCATTTTACCCACCTCGGAAGGATGGAAGACTGAGTGAACCCTGAGCTGGTGAGATTTGAACAGCCGAGGTGGTGCAGTGGTTAGGGTGCAGTACTGCAGGCCACTTCAGCTGACTGTTATCTACAGTTCAGCGGTTCTAATCTCACTGGCTCAAGGTTGACTCAGCCTTCCATCCTTCCGAGGTGGGTGAAATGAGGACCCAGACTGTGGGGGCGATATGCTGACTCTGTAAACCGCTTAGAGAGGGCTGAAAGCCCTATGAAGCGGTATATAAATCTAACTGCTATTGCTATTGCTATTGCAGAACTGCAGTCAGCTGAAGTAGCCTGCAGTGCTGCATTTAACCACTGCGCCACCTCGGCTCTAGACACTGGGCATTGGATTCATGGAGTCTGTTTGGAAAGATGGTTTAATGGTGGACAGGATCACATGCCTTGGAGCTCCTGGGTGAAAAGGAGAGAGATGCTGAGAGTCCCTGGGTTTTATGCCCTCTCTGGGCTTTGAACTTCCTGAGGCACAGGAAGAGTATCCCGATTGGTTGCTGTCAGAGGTCATAGCTAACTTTGTAGGTGCATATCTGTGTGCTACATTTGGTTGAAACGTGATGGGTGGTGCAATGAAGAGCAATGAAATGGATCTGCCTGAAAGGGGTTGATCTTTGTTATATAGAATAGACTGGCTCAGGCCTTAATGGTCAATTGACAAAAGGAGTGGGGCTGAGTTTCTCTCTCCCTTTTAGGGGAAATATTCTGTCCTTTTAATATTTCCTAAAATAATTCATTTTTCTAGGAGAGAGGTGGTGCTAACTTTCTACATTTCAATCCTGCTGAAATGCCATCATTCCTCATAGCACAAATGATGTTTGTTTTGTTGTGGAAGGAATCTAGTGATGTCCTCATATAGTTTCTGAATCTGAATTTAATTATCTTATATCATACCTCTCCTTTGGAGATCTTTAGGTTTATGCTTAAATCTTGGAGGCTTATGCCTTAAGTCTAGGTTTTGCAGTCTTCTCCTATTGCAAAAAAGTATTTAACTCCTCCCAATCATCTTGTTTAATTAATGATCCAGATGAAACATAACCCTTTCTCTCCCATTTCTCCTTGGAATGCAAGGGGGATATATTAATAGCGGAAACCTGCCAGAGGAAATCTAAGATACTAACTATGTTAGAAAATATTAATGGAGGAAAACACTAGAGCAATGGTTCTCATTATTATTCATCCAATTGAATCAAAGTGAACTTGTTTCCAAGATAACATCAAACGTTTTCTTGGGAAGAGTGCCTTTATGAAATCTGAGAACAAGATGATCTCACGCCATTGCACTCTGTTCATGAAAACTCTGGAAATCTCAACTCCTTGTCTCCATACAGAGGAACAGGAAGACAAAATTATATTTCCACTTCATTGATATTGGATTGAATTGAGCTTGGATTGACCTTGGATTGGATTGGATCTTGGATTGACCTTGGATTAAATGATTAGATTCATTGATTGATTGACTTAATTGGTCTTGGATTGACCTTGGATTGGCCTCTACTTTAGTTCCTAAACTTTTTCCCATCACACCTCCTTTGGGGCAATCTTAATGTAAACACCTTCCCTAAAAATCTAAACAACAAAGAGAACAATGAAAACAATTCAATAGGACTTTGGGAAAGATGGATTTATTGTAATGATGTACTACTGAAGATTTTTTCACACCTTTCCTGGATTCTGTCTGCATTTCCCCAAGGAAGCTACACCTTACAGTTTGGGAAACCCTGCTCTTGTAGAAAGAGATGACAAATTGGACTGGATCCAACTTAGGTTTGTCACCAAGGCCAGAGGATTAGTCTTTCAACCATTCAGATTCATGCTGGAGCCCATCCTCCAGAACATTCTGGTGAGAGAGAAATTCCCTGAGGATAGACTCAAGCACAAGTCCAAAAGCTTGGAAGACCAAACCTCTGGTCTCAGTGTCAATCCCAGATTATATCCTGCAACATTAACCTGAGACACATATATCTGCCTTCATTCATGATACATTGGACTGCTTGAGTCAACTGATAAGAAATCACATGGTTGCATGTCCACTTTCTTAATCCAGCTCCCTAAAGGCTGAAGGCTGTTAGGAAGAGCTAAGTTAGACTGGAAGAGATTGCTGTCTGAGCAACTAGTATCCAACTAGTATCGCTCTCTCCACACAAGCCAATTATTTGCTGAACCCAACAAAGATCATCACAAGGACCTTTTACCCAGACAGTAAAAATACAGCAGCCATAAATTAAATCCTATTGTTTGCTGTTTTCTCGTGACACGGGCATCATTTGCTAAATAATGCATGCCATTATTTTGCCTGGTGGTAGGGCCAGCTCTGGAGGGTGTATATTTTCTTGTAATTTGCAATTTGCAGGGTTCCCCCCCATTTATTTTTTTTGAGAGAGAGAGATTATAAGGAATCACAATGTCTCTATTTCCACAGTGAGAAATTTTTACAGCAAAGGAGAAAACAAAAGGAGAAAACAAAATGACAAACAGGAGTGAAGGATTTCTGGAAACTTCTGTGAAAAAGTTCAAAGAGCTTCATTAATACAAGTGGGACAGTAACAAAAAGTGGTAGGCTGGGAATATTGTGGGCAATCTGGTTAATCTCCAGGTGATTAAAAAAAATATTTTTACTCGTGTTGGAAGAAATATTCACCTAATTAATTTCCGTGCTTTGCATTTAATTACAAGGTGCTGCTTCCTTCAGTAGGGATGCTAGTGAGAGCAGATGGAGAACAATGTTCTCATTCACACCATTCATACGTTCATAGTATTCTCAACCTGTTAGGACTGCTTTGTTAATGCATTGCTTTAAAATACAAAATGACTGTATTAAAAAAAGCTAAATTAGGACTAAAGGGCATGAAAAGGGGGAAAAATGAATCTATGCTAAGCTACTACCTTGATTATGTGCCACCAAGTTATTTTCCATTCCTAGGAACCGCATAGGTAGGTGTATGTAATTAAGGTCTTAGTTATTATTACTAATCACTATCTTAGTTATTCATTATTCACAACTTTGAAAATAACATGGTTTCCAGGAGTTCCTCCTCAATCAGAAGGGTTAAAAATGTTAACTGTGGTAGTATTAAGATTGAATTATTTGATGGAGTTGGCAAGTTGTGTGCTGATGTACCAATTGGGTTGAGGGAGGAATGCTACGTTGCGTCAAAGTTTCTCCAGAAATTAGTAAAGAACAAAAGTAACATACTTGTAACACAATTGGGCAATGTGGTTTTGGTTTTTTTTTTTGAATCGGAAATAGCCATTCCAAAGGTTACAGAGGGAGATGTAGACAAAATGTTTGACTTGGCCCAAGCAAAATAGCTGTTTGGTAACGGCGACAGAATGTTATTCAAAAGGTGTGTGTCTGTTGGAAAAAGGAATAACAGAATGACAGAGTTGGAAGAGACCTTGGTGGTCTAATCTCTTCCTAAAAAGCCTTCAGTGATGAAGCACCCGCAATTTCTGGAGGCAAGCCATTCCACAGGTTAATTGTTCTCACCTGTTAGGAAATTTCTACTTAGTTCTAGGTTGCTTGTCCCCTTGAGTAGTTTCCATACGTCGCTTCTGCCTTGTGGTGTTTTGGAGACTAGGTTAACCCCCCCTCTTCTTTGTGGCAGCCCCTCAAATACTGGAACACTGATCTCATGTCTTCCTAGTCCTTCTTCTCACTAGACTAGAAATACACAATTCTTGCAACCGTTCTTCATATATTTTAATCTACAGCCTCTTAATCCTTTCTGTTGCTCTTTCACGCACTCTCTCTAGTCTAGAGTCTCAACCTCTTTTTTATAATATGGTGACCAAAACTGGATGCAGTATTCTAAGTATGATCTTACTAAAACTTTGTAAAGTGATACTAATACTTCATGTAATCTTGATTCAGTGGTGAGATTCAAAAAGTTTTACTACCAGTTATTTGGGCATGGCTTGTTGAGTGTGGTTTGTTGGGTGTGACTGGGGAATGATACTGCAAAATCCCCACTCCTGCGGGAAGGATACTGTAAAATCTCCATTTCCACACACACACACACCCCACTAACCTTTCCAGCTCTGTTCTGTGCAGGACAACAAAAGAAGACCCAGCCGCTCAGCTGGGCCGCTAATCAGCTGGGACTTGGGAGGCAGCAAATAGATGGGGGCAGGGCCAGTCAGAAGTGGTATTTGCCAGTTCTCCGAAATACTCAAACTTTTTGCTATCAGTTCGCTAGAACCGGTCAGAACTGGCTGAATATCACCTCTGTCTTGATTCTAGAGAAACTTTCTACAACTTGGTGCACCTGTGTCCCCATTCCCCATTAGTTGATACAATCTCTCAAAGATATCGGAGAATCATATCTCTATCCTGCTGTATGTGACATCAGGGGTCCTGAAATCCACCTATTTTTCTTTTCTTTTTTATTGAAAATTTTTGAAAAAAAAACTTTTACAAATGTTTACCTCCCTCCCCCTCCCCTCCCCACCCAACCCCCCCAACCTTCCCCCCCCCCCGACTTCCCAGAACCAATACAGGGTATAAATCTTTAACGAAGATATTGTAAAATAAACTTTAAAAAATTAATATCATCTTTCATTTGAGCTTTAACTCCTTTTTGCTAGGCTAGCTCTAAACAGATTATATCATTCCTTGTTTCTTCAGTCATAAACTATCTGGAATTTCTTAGTCCCATATTTATTTTGAGTATAGTCAATCCATCTTCTCCACTCCAGTTTATGTCTCTCATTTGAACGATCCTTGAGATATGCTGATATTTTAGCCATCTCTGCTAGGTTTGTTACTTTTAATGTCCATTCTTGAATAGTAGGCAAATCTTCCTTCTTCTAGTATTGCACCACCAACAGTCTTGCTGTGGTTATTAAATGCAAAATCAAGTTAGTCTCTATAACTGTACAATCAGTAATTATACCTAACAAGAATAACTGAGGGGTAAATTTTATCCTTTTTTAAAGAACATTTTGCATAATCCACCATATTTTTATCCAAAATGCTTTTACCTTTTTACAAGTCCATCATATATGATAGTATGTAGCATCAAGACAATCACATCTCCAGCATTTAGGTTGTAAATTCGGATACATAGAGGCCAGTGTTTTAGGATCTAAATGCCATCTATAAAACATCTTATAAAAGTTTTCTCTCAAATTTGGGGCTTGTGTAAATTTTACATTTCTTACCCAAATCTTTTCCCATGTATCCAACATTATTGGTTCTTCAAAATTTTGTGCCCACTTTATCATACAGTCTTTAACCAATTCTGTTTCCGAATCCATTTCTATTAATACATTATATAGTCTCTTTATATGCATTGGACTTTGATCCCTAATTTGTTTTAGTGGAAACAAATAGTGGCAGGGGGTCGACTGCACTAAGTGCTTCCCCCTCCCCCCCCCCAATCCACAGATGAGGAGATGCTGAAGTATTTTTTGTTTTCCACTCCTGCATGGATTAGTTAAGCCCTTCTCCTCTTCCAGCTGCATCCTAAATTGCCTGCAGATGTCACTGCAGCTCCATGTTTTCAATGCCAGAAAGCAGACTTTTTGTTCCTATGGTAACACGTTTTATCGATAAAAAAAGTGGCAGGGTGCTTTATTTTGGCTTTCCTCCTCCTTTCCTCTCCCTCCTCTCTCTCCTTTTCTCCTTGTCCCTCCCACTCTACTTCTGCGACTACGTGTGTGAGTCACACCCATATTAAGTTTCTAACAAACACAAGTGGTCTATAGGTGATTCTGGGAAGTTCCAGATTGTTGGAAAGTAAGTGTTCTGGTCCAATCCTCTGCTCATTGCAGGAATCCTTGTACCATTTGGGACAGATGGGTCCAGTCTTTCCTTGAAAACCTTCAGTGATGGCACACCTACAACTTCAGGTTATGTTGTGGCCCACCAGTGGCCAGTAGAACTGGCAGCAGATTCAGACAGTGGGGAGATTGGGAAGGAACATGGGCCAGTCATGGAGCCTGGGGAAGGCTCTGATGAGGGCTCTGTGTCAGAGGCAGAGAGGGGATCAGAGATGTCTGAAAGTTATCAGCTGTCTTCATAGTCAGACAACAGTGAGGCAGACAAAGAGCTGGAGCCTGTTCCCAGTGTGCGCATACTCAGAGTTGCCAGACAAAGGGAACAGCTAAAGGACAGGGGCCAACTTGGGGGTAAGGCCACAGTGGATGATGAATGCCCCCACCCATAGGGAATAAAAGAGGAATGAAAGGGGATGGGGTGTTTGCAGGAGACAATTAGTTCATTCCTGCATTCTTGCCAAGTATTACAAGCAGTGAGTTAACACTTTCACCTAAATGTCTGATCAGTTATGTGGCAATAGGGCTCTCTTGATTTACTCTGAGTCCCATTGAACACAATTAGAATTCTACATCCTCCCCTGCCTACTTGGTTAGTTAAAAAGCCTTTTGGGAGAAAAAGTAGAATACTAGCAGCAATAATAAGGTAATAACTAGAGCTGGCGGTTGTGGCAACAAAAAATGTGAGAAACATATCTCTGGCCTTATAAAAGAACATTTCTGGAAGTTGTTAAAAACATTCCTTTTTGCAATTTCATAAAGAGCAACTGCAGTATCTTAGGAGTGGTTGAAATTTTTAATCTTGTTTTCAGGTTTTGCTTAGGAGAAACTGATAAGCAGTAAGGAAACCTTTATGAGGGTCAATTTCAGATACACCTTTTTGGTTTAATATTAATCACTGAACTGGATAGAGCTAAATAAATGATGTAGTTGTAACTAGACAGAACCCTGGCACATTTAAGCTAACCACTGGAGATAGAATGATACTCTTTAAATATTGGAAGGCATGTCACACAAAGGAAGGTTGAGACTTGTTCTTCATTCATGACACGGAATAATGGATTTAAATTACAGGAAGGCAGATTCTGAATGTATGTTTGAAATATGCTGTATAGGAAAAACAATTCAACAATGAAACTTATGGTGCAAAGAATTCATGGATTTTCTTGTCTTCACTGGATGTGTTCAAGCAAAGACTGGATAGCTATCTGTCTAGATCCCCAACAGCAGGAAACTGGATTAAATCGCCCCAGGGATGCCTTTCAGCTCTCTGATACTAAATATTGTTCCTTATGGAATCTATAGATTTAGGTTAACCTAAGTAGGTTTGCCACTAGGATTCAGCTGAAAGTAGCATGAACTATGGAACACACTATGAATACATTGCACAACGGTGTGCAGAGGCAGCCAAAAAAGTGAATGCAATTCTAAATT
The DNA here is from genome assembly GCF_051295495.1 of Thamnophis sirtalis. NCBI lineage: Eukaryota > Metazoa > Chordata > Lepidosauria > Squamata > Natricidae > Thamnophis > Thamnophis sirtalis. Next base: position 14,553,553 of record NW_028261382.1, on the reverse strand, counting down.
GCATTAACAGAGGGATACAATCAAGATCAAGTGAGGTACTAATACCACTCTATAAAGCCCTAGTAAAACCATACCTAGAGTACTGCATTCAGTTTTGGTCACCACACTATAAAAAAAATATTGAGACTCTAGAAAGAGTGCAGAGAAGAGCAACCAAGATGATTAGTGGACTGGAGACTAAAACATATGAAGAACAGTTACAGGAACTGGGCATGGCTAGTCCGGTGAAGAGAAGGACCAGAGGAGACATGATAGCAGTCTTCCAATATTTGAGGGGCTGCCACAGAGAGGAAGGGGGTCAAGCTATTTTCCAAAGCACCTGAAGGTCAGACAAGGAATAATGGATGGAAACTGACCAAGGAGAGATTCAACCTGGAAATAAGGAGGAACTTTCTGACAGTGAGAACAATCAACCAATGGAACACCTTGTCTTCAGAAGTTGTGGGAGCTTCAGCACTGGAGGCTTTCAAGGGGAGATTGGACTGCCATTTGTCAGGAATGGTGTAGGGTCTCCTGCTTGGACTAGGGTGGGTGGGTTTGGATTAGATGACCTATAAGGTCCCTTCCAATCCTGTTAATCTGTATGGAAATGGGGATGAGCTAAACAGATACTGATAGGCAGAAGTTCTTTGGCTTAGATATCTACTATATCAGCAGAAAAAAAGGGAAAAGGAAGAAGCTGCCAAAGGTGGAGAAGTCCCCTTTAAAAGGCAGAAAGGTTTAAACTGGCTAAACTGGAAAGCAACTTCTATGAAAAGGGGACACCCTTTAGCTCGTTAAACCTTACAACTAACCTTGTGTGTGTGAAGGTTATTTGCAGATTTCAGCTCCTGTTCTTGTGGCTCAAAGCAAGGATAGTTGATCTGGGACTTTACAGGTCCAGGATTTCAAAGCAAGTTTTAGAGCCGTGGTGGTTCAGTGGTTAGGGTGCAGTACTGTAGGCTACTTCTGCTGGCTGCCAGCTGCCAGCAATTTGGCAGTTTGAATCTCACCAGGTTAAAGGTTGACTCATCCTTCCATCCTTCCGAGGTGGGTAAAAACCCAGATTGTTGGGGGCAAGAGGCTGACTCTGTAAACTTTCTAGAAAGGGCTGTAAAGCACTGTAAAGCAGTATATAAGTCTAAGTGCTATTGCTTTTTATCATGTTTATGCCTCTTTGTGACTGTTCCACCAGGATTGCACAACCACAGTAGAAGTAGCTGCAGCAACAACAGCAAAGAAAGAAAAAAAGTGTTTCTTACAGGAGCAATTAGAATGAGGCTGATGATACATCTTGCTGTATGTTAAAAAAAAAACCATTTATTCCTTCCCCTTGCATCCAAAAAATGACACACATAAGAATTGCCAGAGCAGGATGCCCTGACTCCAAGACATTACCCAGTGATGAGCAATGCCGATAAAGGCAGAAAATTGAGACTGTGATTTGCTGAGATTTCTTTTTTTTGATAAGCTATTGTCCTGGAAGGAAAGAAAACAGAGTGGGCACGGAACACCAGAGAGCATTTGAGTCCATAATTGGGTTGACTAAAAATCCTTGGGAACACTCCTTATGTTTAGTGAGTAGGTGGCTCTTCAGATCGGGAAGAGATTTGCCCTTTGATTCTGAAATTCTGACTCACTGTTATTTCATATCAAACTTAGAATAGTAAACTATTGTGGCTTCTCTACTTGAAATAGATATATAACTGAGTTTCCACTCTGCTTTTCATTAGACGCTTAAGCTACGTTTGTACAACATAACCAGGTTTCAAATGGCCACAAGATGGCAGCTAAGAGATACAGAAATCTTTAGGGCTGGTTCAGATTTTTTGCAACTCAGATTAACTAGCCCTAAAAATAGATTCGACATCTTGTGGAAACTCAACCACTGACTTCATGCTATCTGAAACAGGCCCTAATCTCAAGACCTAATGTGATTCATTTGCTTGGATACAAGATGTTATGGGCACAACAAGTTAATTCAGGTTAAGGTTTAGCATTTTTGCTATGAACCAACCCAGAGATTGTTTAATTACCATTCACTGAATCAACCAGCTGGCTGAGTTCACTCACAGTGCCCCAAATCTCTAACTTCACTAAGCGTTGGAACCCTACCACCTAAGGAGCCACCAAACAGCCAATTACAATTTCATTTAATGTGTTGGGCAAAGTGAGACACAGGCTCATTAACTTCTTGACTTGGTGTACTTATTACATTAAGCAGTATATTGCTTGACCATGGTTTATTGATCAAGCATAATTATCTGGGGGTTACACAACGCCCAAAGCCGTAAAGCCACATATACGTAGCACAAGAATTCCAGATTTTATAGCTTCCAACATTTCTGGCTAGAGAAGACAAGGGGATGTTTCTTTTTTCTATGGACGGCTGTATTACTTTGGGAATGATCTACAGGGGATTTCTGTAGTGTAGATCATTCAGTCTTAGGTGGAATTTATAGTGGCTATTTCCCCAATTTAGAGGGAAAAGTGAAGGGGCCCACCCATTATCTTTTCGTTTGATTCTTTGCTCCTTCCTTCCTTCCTTCCTTCCTTCCTTCCTTCCTTCCTTCCATCCATCCATCCATCCATCCATCCATCATCAAATTTATGGTATTTGCTGCCCATCCTGTTCAGGTGATTCCTTCTTTCCTTCTTTCCTTCTTTCCTTCTTTCCTTCTTTCCTTCTTTCCTTCTTTCCTTCTTTCCTTCTTTCCTTCTTTCCTTCTTTCTTTCCTTCCTTCCTTCCATTCTCCCATCTTTGTATCTTATCTTGGTCATGCATTACAGGCTGAGCCAGATGTCTTCCACCCCTCCCCGGTTTGACTGCAAGACCTCTACAATATTTATTATTTAACTTGATATAGCCCCTCACCTCATATCTGTGACTTTGGGCATCTTAGAAACAATTAAAACAAATGTAAAGATAAGAAGAAGAAGGATAGGGTAATACAAAGCTATTTTACCATAAGAGAAAAAAAGCAATACAGAAACCTTATAAAGCATAATAAAATACATACAACTCATAGCCAGGGGGAGGGTGCATGGCACAGCAGAAAAGGCTGTCTTCTAGAGAAGTGGTTACCAACTGGTGGTCCGTGGACCACTGGTGGCCCATGAGAAAATTTTGGTGGTCCACAGAAAATTATTTGCATTTTTTTATATTTCACTAAATTGGGGGTCCTTAAACTATGGCCCCTGGGCCGGATATGTGCAATGTTGCTGCAGAGAGTCTCCCCCTTCAGGGTCTTTTTGTGCGGGTCAGAGGGGGGAAGAAATTCCGACTTGAGGCCTGCTTCAGCTTCCTGGTATGGGGCTCTGGGCAAAGGCTGGAGGGAAGCACCACTGGTGGCGAAGAGCTGGAGGGCCTTGTTCCAATGGGACTGCATCAAGGCCTGGAACTGGCTGACCATCTCAGCTCGCGGAGTCTCCAGGTGCGGGTACCTGGCCTTGCACTCCTGCAGATCTTCCCTCTGCTGGGAAAGCCTATGCTTGTAGTCCTCAGTGAGGTGCTTCTGCTGAGCCTCCTCCTCAGTCAGATCCAATTTGAACTGAGCCAGCTGTTTTGCAAACTCTTTCTCAGGGTGCTGCTTAGCTTCAGCAACTACTTCCTGTTGGGGCCCTAAGGAGCCCAAACAGGCAGTCGCGGAATGGCGAGTAGAGGCTAGCAAGGCTCTCCTCAACGTGAGTGACATTGAGTTCACCACGCCCACCCAGTCACATGGCTACCTTGCCACGCCCACCCAGCCAGTCATTAGGCAGGTCATATTAGTGGTCCGCGGGATTTAAACTTATGAACATGGGTGGTCCCCGAGGTCCGAAAGGTTGTGGTCTAGAGTCCCACCAAGCAATACCTCTGGGCTGATGGCACCTACAATAGCCTTTTTTTGTTGCACCTGCTGGACAGGTAGATGTTGCTGGAATGAGATGATTCCTTCCAATAACTCAAATTTGCATCTGTCAACCCAATCGTACTTTTTGGGTCATGGTTAGGACTTAGAGTGACTCTTACACAGACAAATAGCCATGGTTAAAACGCTCCATCACTTAGTGTGGCATGTGAAGCCAGATGGCATGTTGTATTCCTTCCACTATTCAGACTCCATTGCTTCCTCTCTCCTGGTTATCATAATCATAATATGGAAAGAAAAAAAAAACGGCCTTCGTAAATATTTGTGTAATGCTGGCTATTTTCTTCCCACAGGCGCACCTGTTGCCTGCCTATCCAATTCCTGGTGTTCTTCACTCAGGCTTGAAATGCCTGGCTGCTGAGACAGCCAACAGGTTGTGTGCTCCTCCGGCACGTTTTATTAATTGCAGCGGGCTCTGCACTTAATTAAAACCAGAGGTGTCCACTTCCCCTTTGGTTGCTCCTGATATACTCCCTGTTGCAGATTCATTGGGCTCTGGAGGGAGCCCAGATTCCCCCCTCCCCATTGCCTGTTTTTCTCTTCTTGTTAATTGCCAGCAGGAAATGCTGCCTGCGCTGGGCTCAGGGTTAAATTAATTAGAAGCTGTGTTTGAAGGCAGGCAGCGGATGGTTGGGCAAGCAGGAGCTTCGCTTATCGTAGCATGCAGAGCTTGCTGAATGACTAGGCCGGTATGTCCTTGCCATAAACAAAGGAGTCATTACAGGCTAGTTTGAATTAGAGAGAGGGGGAGCTGGTCAGGGACAGCGAGCAACACACAGACACATAAAAATGCTTCTTTCTTCTCATGCACAAGTGAGATATTTTTTACCCCAGCAAGGAGCCTTAAACTCCTCCCCCCCTAAAAAAAGCTGTTTTTCTGAAGAAGGTCTCCAAGGCCTGCAGTGGTGCTAAGGTTACTCTAATTAAAGACACCAGGATTAGAACTGGGATATGCAGGATTCAGATGTGATTTTTAAAAAACTCCTAGACCAGGGGTGTCAAACAGACATTTTGGTGAGCTACTGTTTGGTACTGTAAGGAGCCCCAGGCCACTCTTGAGTTGAAGGAAAGTGGAACGTCTGCCAGTTTGAACTGAGGTAATGGAATGTAAAGCAACTGGCAGTTGAAACAGGGTCCTTTTCACATGGGGAGGGGGAGTAGAACTCCTTAGCATCAGAGTTTATTAATTGTTGTATAAGAAATATTAATGATTTGATGGTTATTTCAAAAAATCCTTTCGTAGCGAGCACCTAGAAGCCAAGAGGAACATAAGTGCCGAATTTCAAGTTTGTAGGCTTCACAGTTCTGGAGAATTTGTGATGAGTGAGTGGCACTTGGTTTTTATATATAGAGATTCAAAAACACTGCTATTTTCAGATACGTCCTCTGGAGTTATCTGTGCTGGTTCCAGGATATCCAGGCCATCTGACCCTCAGTAAAGAGACAGGAGATCATCAATCTGATAAGTAGTGCCACTCCTAATTGGTTGAGCTGATTCACTTTCCATGCATTCATAACATCAGAGGACTTCAGCTGATGTTATCACGTCACGTCTATTCCCTTCATTAATCTTGCTTCCACTGAAATCTCTCTGCCTATGACAAGCCTGGAAGAGAGAGAGAGAGAGAAAGAGAGAGACTGTTGGTTACTCCTTATTACTCTTTGAAATCATGTCTGCCTTGTTAATAGCATAAATGGAACAGACAAGAAAATGGATGGGAGAGAAATTCATTTTCCAGATTTCATTCGGCTCTACTTACTCCAGACACCAAATGACTTCCAGAAGAGCTTGTTCTTGATATTAAACACAGCTCTGTGCTCCAGAGAGGCTCAAATAACTTTATGATGATCCAAAGGTACATTCATTCCCCATGTATTTTAAATGGTTGCTTTCTTGAAAACGACAATGGCAGGGATTGTTATGAGGAACGGATGTCTGCAGGGGGAATAACTGTGGTTTGTGAACTTTTCCTGAATTAGAGCTAATGCAGAATTCACGCTAAGGGGTCCCAACAGGAAGCTAATTGATTAATTCCATTTTGTAGGAGAAGGCATGATGTAGTTAGGAACAATACTCACATGCAGGCAGATGTTCTCCTGTATTCTTCTCAGCAACGACTTCTTTCCTGGAGATAAGAGGGTTGCTGCCTACCTTTTGCATTGCCACAATGAAGTACTTCTCTTTCTTTCTTTCCACTCTTTATTTCCCCCCCCCCTAACTTCATTGTCTATTTGCAGCTTGAAGAATGCAAGCTTAACTAAAGCAAGCACAAGGATGCCCCTTCTGAAGGTTCAGAAATGCAATGTGGGAATTCCTGCAGGTCATCTATCTGTATTTCAGTCATGCACAGGAAAGTGCCTTTACTTCCCACACTCCCTTCACTGAAATGTTATTTATTTAGGGAATTTATATTGCCACCTATTCACACATGGCAATTCAAGGTGGCTTACAGAATATAAAACCTCAGAATATAAAAACAATACAACTAATAAAAGAAGAGTCATATAATAAATTAATATAATAAAATCACCCCCCACCCACTGCCTCCCATGAGCCATTTAATGGGCTCCATCCTGCTGTGGGTTCCCCAGGCTCGCTGGCAGAACCAGGTCTTCAGCACCTTCCGGAAGAGTGTTAGAGTGAGGACCATTCTAATCTCTGTGGGGATGAGGTTCCAGAGAGAGGGGGCCACCACGGGGAAGGCCCTTCTTCTGGATCCCACCAGGTGTATCTCTCTAGGGAATGGGACCCACCTCCCCACTCTGATGGATCGGGTAGATGTGAACTGGCAAGAGACAGTTCTTCAGATAACCTGCAGAAGTATCACTCATGAATGAAGACAAATATACGTGTCCCAGGATAATGTTGTAGGATCCAAGCTGGTTTAGTCATCAGGACTAGAGTCTTAGTTTTCCAAGCTTACAGACTCATGATGAAGCCCATCTTTGGGGAACTTCTCTCTCATCCTTATGTATTGGTGTCACAATTGGTGAGTCACATTCTGGCAAGAGAGAAGTTCCCTGAGGATGGGTTCCAGTACAAGTCTGAAAGTTTGGAAGACTAAACCTCTGGTGATGGACTCAGATTGGATTCTGCAACAAGTATCTATGCATGCAAAGAGATAAAGAGATAAAAATCAGAAACGGGACCATGAGATACAGAATTGGCATAGAACCACGCCTAAGCTACATTAAACCCTAAGCTACATTAAAAAAAACAAACAACAGAAATAGCAATAGCACATAGACATACACTGCTTTACAGTGCTTTATAGCCCTCTCTAAGTGGTTCCCTCCCCTCAAAAGGACGGGAGCCAACTATGAGCCTGGTGAGATTTGAACTGCCAAATTGCAGGCAGTCAGCAGTCAGCAGTCAGCAGAAGTAGCGTGCAGTACAGTAAATGAAGTGGTTTGCTCATCTGGAGAGGATGTCTTGGGACACCATACCATGCAAAGCATATACAAAAGAGGAGAAGGTCAAAGAACATGAGGCAGATCCAGAAGAAGATGGAGAGACAACGTCAAAGGCACACTACAGCAATAACAATTAACAATGGTTGATGCCACCAGAAGAGCAAGAATCATAATGTTGTATCTCCTTCGACACCCAAAGCAGTAAAAGAGGAAGGAAAGAATAAGAAGATCTACGCATGAAGTAAGAGAAACAGACCAATATACAAGATGTTTCCAAAATGATATCTATATATGAGAAAGAAGCTGCATTGTTTGAGGCATCATGAAAGCCCATCTGATGTTTATTGGTAACATCTTATTTAGCTCACTCAAGTGGGTTAAACATTTCTGCATCAGAATTCCCAGGAATCCTGTCAGGTTTACTTTGAAATTAAATCCTTATCTTGCTCATCCTCTTGAGAAATCAAAAACAATACAATAGGTTTTCTTTGAACCTTACAACAATCCAAAGAGTGTTTTCTGCCTTCTGACTCTGAACCATAAATTAGCTAAACGCATTTGAGCTTGGTGGCTTGTGAGCTCTCTGCCTGCAGGATTGGTTTATGGCTTGGTGTATTTCTGGAAGTTGGAAAATGAAGTTAATTGGAAAAAAAAATCAAGATTCAGGCACTTGTAGCCAGTATGTTTTGTTGCTTTTGGCTTTGCATTCTGTGTAAACCCAATTATTGTAGCTGCATAACCAAGCTTGAGAACATGCCCCAGAAGAAAAATGCTAAGTGTGGGGAATCTCTTATCAGCTGGAAAGGGAAGATTTAAGCTTCCTGCTGCAGAACCAATGTCAGAAATACCAGTCCAGAACAAGGCCATGGTCCAAGGGTGCCTGTTTAAGAGGTTAAAAAAAGTAAGATTTCCTCAGGATGGTAAAAGTTTCCCTTGTCAACATTTTTTTCCAGGAACACTGTAGATTAATGGCAGCTGAGCCCTGGGCTAGAGAGGTTGCAGGGAGCACAAGAGCTTAATAAGCAAAGTTTGGTGGAAAAATGTCTCTAACCGTCTTATGCTCCAAGCCATGAAACAGTTTGTCTCCTTGGTTTTGTTTTCTTAGATCTTTCTTGTTTCATGGATGCCTCTTGAAATGGTTCTGCTTTTTTTTCCCTTCTGGACTTTGGAGTGGTCTCTCCATGAAGGTATTTTTCTTGTTAGCCTTTGTCCTGTCCAGTAGGAACTTTCAGCTGAGCAGAAGGCACATGATGTGGGGCTTAAATCAATGTGGATGGATTGTATTCCCTTAATTGTTTATCGTCCTCGTAAATGCATAAAGTTTGCACGTGATCTAGACTGAAATGTCTTTGGCTACCTTGTTGGCTTTGCAAATACAAACAATTGGCTTAGTTCAATTAATTGCGACTTATTAAGGTATGAATACAGGGTAAGAGTCAGTTCTAGTGTAGCAGATTTTAAAAATGGCTGGACCTGTCATTTTGACCTCTACTCTACACTTCTAAATGGACTGGGTTGACAAAGTATAATAAAGAGCTGAGGTGGCGCAGTGGTTAAATGCAGCACTGCAGGCTACTTCAGCTGACTGCAGTTCTGCAGTTCGGCTGTTCAAATCTCACCGGCTCAGGGTTGACTCAGCCTTCCATCCTTCCGAGGTGGGTAAAATGAGGACCCGGATTGTTGTTGGGGGCAATATGCTGACTCTGTAAAACCGCTTAGAGAGGGCTGAAAGCCCTATGAAGCAGTATATAAGTCTAACTGCTATTGCTATTGCTATTGCTATACTGAATCATAAACTAGTGAAGCCCATTTAAGTTGTCCCAAAGGTGCTTTTTCAAAAGGCGGCTAGACTTTGTTTTTTTCTTGAATATATTTCGCTTCTCATCCGAGAAGCTTCTTCAGTTCTGACCGAATGGCAGAGGATGGAAGGATTTATATTCCTTGCTGTCATTTGGTCATTAACACTCTTTCTGAGAGTCATTGAGGCCACTTTATCTGTGCCTTCAGGGTCATCTGAATAGGGTTATGAATCCAAAATTTCCATTGGCAAATGAGGAAGATGTTAAATGAGTTTTGACCCATTTTATAACCTTTCTTGGCACAGTTGTTAAGTAAATCACTGCAGTTGTTAAGTTTGGAATGTGGTTGTTACATAAATCTGGCTTCCCCACTGACTTTGCTAGTCAGAAGGTTGCAAAAGGGGATCATATGACCCCAAGACATTGCAACTGTCATAAATGCATGCAATGTCAGGGTTCCAAATAGCATCCAAAAGTAAATCAGAGTCCAAGGCAATGTATTGCTCAAAGTTTCAATTTATTTAAGAGACTCATGTTGGCACATCTGGGAAAACCCGAATTTGAAGTCTTCCCGGTTTTCCACCCAGTTGAAAGTTCAAGATCTTGCCCCCAACCCACTAGCCCATCACATGGTCCAATCTTCCATTACCATGCTGGCAGCTTCCACCCATCCAGTTCCGGTCAGGTGCAGAGGTGCAGAGACAAAGGATGACCTTGGCTTTCTAGAAATAATTTTGTTTTGGCTACATAGCATCTAACTCCGTACAATCCCCCCTCCCATTTTCACACAATACAAAAAGGAATAGTAGAATAATAGAAAGTGTGGCAAGCCTGAGATCCACAAGAAAATATGGCTGCAGGCCTGACAGGCAGCCTCCCCTCAGAAAAGAAGTGTGTCCTGTAAAAGAATAATGCAGGGGATTAAGTAACCCCCCCCCCCCCGCCCAGTTGCTAGGCATCTCAGTTTTGGTCATGAGACCATGCGGGATGCTGCAACAATTGTGTGAAAAATGGTCATGTCACTTTTTTTGGCACTTTTGTATCTTTGAACAGTCACTAAACAAACTGTTGGAGGACACGGGTTACCTGTATTGCAGCAACAAACACCTAATTTCACAGGTTACAATTTTGAAGAAGATATTGGCTTCCATAGATTGTACTTTTATAAGAGGGTGGATATATGCTCAATTTTACTGCTTTTGGGAAAAAGTAATAAAAAGTGAGATTAGTAACTAGTAAAGTATAGAAGGCACGAACAGTTATTATTGCCTGTAGGCAGTTGCCATTTGCAAAGCAATCAAACATGCACAACACATTTTGGTGTGATAAATGGCTTTTTTTGGTATGGTCTGATTAATGCACACAACGAGAGAAGAATCATTTGATGTCAACTGGGGTCACCCAGCCCATTTAGATAAAGTGTGGGTTATTTGATTTTATTTACACCATATTGTGTGAATCCAGATGTTGTGGTTTATATAATATTTGTATAATGTTTTCAGCATAGAGAATTGTGACTTGTTCCATAAACGGCTGCCGTATCTTTCGTCCTTCATGGATTAATCAATGACATTGTTGAACCTTTTGAATAAATTCTAGCTTAGCTGTTGCGCAATGAAATTATAACTCTCTTGACTTGCCCTTGAGAATCAAACTGTTCCCCTTCACTGATTTTTTGGGTACTGCTATTTATTCTTTTGTGCAGAAACTGACTGTCCCTGTAGAATGCAGAGGTCTTCTACTGTTACTGCTGCTGAACAATAGCCCAGATTCCATTGTATGAAGTCCTGGTACTGTAAAGGATGCTGTAATAGTATTGCCAGAGTAGATAAGACACAAGTTCATTTAGCAGACAAAGTTAAATCTGAAGAATGGAAGCACTGCTTCAAATGTCAGGTACCGTATGAAGAGAACAAGATATTGTGGGTTTCAAATCACGAGTTAGCAGCAAATCTATGGCACTCTTGAGCTCCCAAGGGCCTGTCACAAAGAAGAGGGGGGTGACTTATTCTCTAGGGCAACAGAGGGCAGGACAAGAAGTAATGGGTGGAAGCTTGTCAAAGAGAGATACAACCTTGAAGTAAGGAGAAGTTTTCTGACAGAGCAATTAATCAGTGGAGTAGCTTGCCTCCTGGGATTGTAGGTACTCCATCACTGGAGGTTTTCAAAAATAGACTGGACAACCATTTGACTGGGTTGGCATAAGATGCCTGTCTTGAGCAGAGGGCTGGACTAGAAGAACTCTGATGTCCTTCCAGTCCTATGATTCTTTCCAGATATGGTTGAATTAAGAATTCTCAGTAGCTCTTAGTGTTGACCAGGTTGGCTAGTTGTGCTTGGAGATGTGATTTAGTCAAAAAAGCATGGTGAACAGAGGTGGGTTCCTACCAGTTCGCACCTATTCGGTAGAACCGGTTCGTCAAATCTACCGAACCGGTTAGAAGAGGTTCCACCAGTGGACCTGGAAAACAGGCCACACATACAGAAGAGGTTCCAAATTTTTTTGAAACCCACCACTGGCAAGGATCTTGTAACTTGACAGCTTTAAGACTTGCATGCTTCAATGCCAGAGTTTCTGAATAGCTTCTTGGACCGACCTAAGTACTAATTCATAATTTCATATCCGGTCACATGGGCGGCAAGCCGCTCCCATCCGGTCACATGGGTGGCAAGCCACTCCCACAAAGGAGGCCACACCCACAGAGTAGGTTCCAACAATTTTTGAAACCCACCACTGATGGTGAACCAGCCACAGCTGAGAATAATACGAGATAATGAATTAGTCAGAGTTGACAGCGCAAAGTAGCAAAGGGATTTGGTTTTTTCCGAATCTGTGTTAGTATGGTATGATTTATTGTTCCTGATTAATACTTGTTTAAGGTTTGAAGGTTTGAGGCAAGTACTGATCTAACATCCAATCCTGTAAGTGCCATTGCTCAGGATGGGCTGTGCATAATGGATGACATTTGACTTGTTTTGTGACAGGCACTTCTTACAAGGACATAAACAAAAAGCTTGGCATGAACTAAGTTCTTGGCTCAAATGAAGAGCACATCCCACCTGCCCCAAAGTGATTTGCTTCTAGAAGCAGATGGGATAAAGAGAAGCAAGAAGTGAATCTTGATTTCTCTATAAATGCATGTTACACTTGGCATACATTTCATGCATGGTTTCCTTATCTTTTCTTTAATAAATCTATTAGTTATCGGTTCTTACATCCTTGGATATCTGTTTCCAACTCAGCTGGCTGGGAGAAGCCCATCATAGAAATTCTAGATATATGGTGATTTATAAGCTACCTGTCATCCCTGAAGCCATTTTTAAGCTGGAGCCATTTTGAGAGCATCTTCAGGGCTGCCACAGCCAAGCTGGTTGGAGCTGTGAGAACTAAAGTGGGGAGATAGAGATAGCTGGAGATGTATAGCCAAAACAACATTCTTTCCCATGGGAGCCAAGGACAAGGTCTTGGAAAGGCATGGACCAAAGCCAGCCAAGATGATGGTTGCAATCTGGTTGGACCATGTGATGGATGTGTGACCTGAGGGGAATGTTATGACCTAGGCTTCCCAAGAGCATGCAGCAAATTCCTTGTCCAGACAAAAACCCCTTTTATTAATTTACTGTGAATTCTACTCATTCACATCCAGCAAAGCCTTTCAAGGGAGGATTTAGTCACAAACCTTATCTGGTTTAGAGAACTGACAGGCCGATATCTTCAAAACTTGTCAAGGAGTCCTGCAAACTCTACTCCCCTTTTGCTCCTCTTTTAATTCCCTATGGGAGGAGCCATTCATTGTCTGGCCTTACTCCCAAGTTGACCCCTGTACCTTAGCTGTTCCTTTCATCTGGCAACTTTGTGCATGTGGACACTGGGAACAGGCTCCAGCTGTTCGTCTGCCTCACTGATGTCTGACTCTGAAGGCAGCTGATAACTGACATATGGCCCTGGCCCCCTCTTTGCCTCTGACACAGCCCTCATCAGAGCTTTCCCCAGACTCCAGAACTGGCCCATGTTCCTCCCCAACTTCCTTACTATTCAAATCTGCTGCCAGCTCTGCTGGCAGGCCACAACAGGGAAGAACTTTGGGGGTTGATTTGGGTGGGGAAAACCTCGGGTTCTCCAGAGTCAGGTTTTCCCCAGATGTGCCAATATGGCATGCCTAATAAATCTGTACTTTGAGGAATATGTCTGCCTTGGAGTTTTGATTCTGTTAGGTGTGTTAACTGGAACCCTGACACTACTTTTCTTTTCGACGTGATTTTGGGTACGATTCAATATAGTATATTATGTGAAGATAGGCAACTGGTGAAACCAGGGTTAAGTATATAGGCAGCTACCAGTCTGAACTCATTACTTGGTATTATTACTATATAATAGTAGGGGTTTCCAATGTTGGCAACTTTTAAGACCTGGTTGGAGAATTCTGGGAGCTTAAGTCCATAAGGTCTTAAAGTTGTCAAGGCTGGACACCCCTTGGGTAGATAATGAAAATTATGAACTACCTGATTTAAAATCTTTAATTCTGATTAATAAGAACAATATTACAACAGTTACTATAGATCTTGTGATCATGTGATAGGTCAGTTTTCATATAACCCATTAGGTTATATGCTCCTTTTGTCATGTTATATCAGTATTCAGAAATGAGCCTGATATGCAGTGGTGGGTTTCAAAATTTTTTGCAACCTCTTCTGTAGGTGTGGCCTGCTTTCCGGGTCCACTGGTGGAACCTCTTCTAACCGGTTCAGTAGATTTGATGAACCGGTTCTACCGAACTGGTGCGAACTGGTAAAAGAGCCGAGATGGGGCAGTGGTTAGGGTGCAGTACTGCAGGCCACTTCAGCTGACTGTTATCTGCAGTTCAGCGGTTATAATCTCACCGGCTCAAGGTTGACTCAACCTTCCATCCTTCCGAGGTGGGTGAAATGAGGACCCAGACTGTGGGGGTGATATGCTGACTCTGTAAACCGCTTAGAGAGGGCTGAAAGCCCTATGAAGCGGTATATAAGTGTATATGTGTAACTGCTGTATATAAGTGTAACTGCTATTGCTATTGCTAACCCACCTCTGCTGATATGCTGACCTATTCAGTTTGACAATGGAGGAAGATGAAAACTAGAAATTGCCAAGAAATTCTTACCACATGCCATGAATTTTCAAAAATATCACCCAGCATCCCCATAACAGTTGGCTGGACCGGCATTAAAAAATACCAATACCTGTTTTTTTTTAAAAATCATCCTAGAATGAAGGATTTAGGAAGCATATTTTGGTGAAATATTAGGAGGAAAAAACTTCAGAATACTAAGAATAGCAAAGAAATTTAGAGCCCATGTTGCACTGAGGCATGATATGTTTGTTTGTTTGTTTTGGCTGAGCCTGTTAAATGAACCCAGCCATTCACTTCACATGCAAAAAGTACAAACAGTCAGGTGTGAACATGTTATATTGAGATATGTGAGCTTGGTCATTGTGGTTTATTCTGCAGAATCCGTTTTACCTATAATGCCCCGATGCTGAGAATTAATAACAGGACAGTTTAGAGCAGGGGTCGGCACCCTTAAACACTCAAAGAGACACAAAGGTCCTAAATAAAGTCCACCTCCCCCTGTTCAATTCTGGAGGCCTGTCCTAACCAAAAGCCCTATCAACTGTGGAGCCGACCGGCGACAGGGAGCCGCAGCCGAGGGATGAAACAGCCACATGCGGCTCCAGAGCCGTGCATTGCTGACCCCTGGTTTAGAAGCACAATGATAAAAAAAATCATCTAGCTGAGAGACACAAAGCACTGGAGAAGTGATGTGTTACAGGAAAGATTCTTATATTGGCTTCACCTCTGATCCCCTTTTCTTTGGATTATCTAAATACACTGACTGCAGTGCCTCCCCTTTCCAAACCTCTGTTGGAAAGACCCACCTCTCCTTCCTTTTCCTGTGCAGCTATATCTAAGCTTTATTTTAAACGAGGATGACACAAGATGGCAGTAGTGGTTAAAGCATTGTCTTCTGTGGACGCCTCTCGGCTTTCAGTCCTAGATGAGCTGGACTTCATCTTTTGCTCATTAAAAAACACTTCATTTCATTCACCTGCCCACCTCCATTCTAGAGAGCTTCGAAGGATGAACTTCTTTAAGAAGGCAGGGTAGGAGTCCTTTCCCAAAGCCCAAGGAATGCTTTGCAAACACACTGACACTGCAAGATGCAAGACTCTGTCAGAGCTTGGATTTATTTATTTTTAAAAAATCTGACTTAGTGTGATCTCTACAATGTTTATTTTTATGGCACATGCCAATCTGTTTAGAGCACTTCTATGTGTGTTTATGTGGATGGAGGTTCCACTGTACATAACAGAGGTTCAGCCAGAAGTAAGGTAAAGGTAAAAGTTCCCCTCGCACATATGTGCTAGTCGTTCCTGACTGTAGGGAGCATCATCTCCATTTCAAAGCCAAAGAGCTAGCACTGTCCGAAGATGTCTCTGTGGTCATGTGGCTGGCATGACTAAATGCCTAAGATGCATGGAACACTGTTATGTTCCCACCAAGGTGGTCCCTATTTTTTTACTTGCATTTTTACATGCTTTCGAACAGAAGCTGGGACAAGTAATGGTAGCTCACTTGTTATGCGGCACTAGGGATTCGAACCACCGAACTGCTGAGCTTTCTGATCAACTGAGCCACTGAGCCACCGTGTCCCTTTTCAGTCAGATGTACATGCATAGAATTAGAGTATAGTCCATGAACTGCATTAACTCATGCGTCTTTAGGATACAGGTAGCACCTCCATAACAGTGGTATTCCATCAGTGTTTTCCTTTCTTCCCTTCTTTGAACATTTTGCAAGATAATATACAGGTTATAATTCCAGACTATCGTTCATTGATGTCCTAGATTGATGTCCTTTTTAGCTACTGCTGCACACGTGTAGTCGATGGTGCTTTAACTCTACAGTCCAAGCTTAGCAGTCTTATGTTAAGGGAAGAGTGTACATTAGTGGTCTATACTGGTGCACCAATGGTGAAATTTAGCCCATCTACATTTGGAAACAAGCCCCCTTTCAAGAAACAAGTTGTCTTTGCAGACTGGGCTATGCTAAAAAGATTGGTTAATGGGCATGCGGCATTGTGTCCCCTTTATGTGCTGAACTTGAATCGAGCATTATGACTTAGATTCTTGTCCAACTTCTTAATAGGTGTCCTTCTGGTTTTCTAAGACTTGTAACCAAGGAGTTTTGAAGGCTACAGTACCTGGTTTCTGGCAAGCTTAAATGCCATCCATTTCAGATTTGAATAGCACAGTGAGCCCAGAGTACTTGCTTCAAATGCCACGCATAAGGGGGACAGGTATAAGGTCAGTGTGTGTCCTTTAACCAAGCTTTTTAGTTATCACGTAG
Source organism: Thamnophis sirtalis (assembly GCF_051295495.1). NCBI lineage: Eukaryota > Metazoa > Chordata > Lepidosauria > Squamata > Natricidae > Thamnophis > Thamnophis sirtalis. The sequence goes on along the minus strand of NW_028261382.1, from coordinate 14,537,062 downwards.
TGCAAAAATTGCCATTGTGGTAAGAATATCAATAATGGAGTAGATGGGGTTGAACGGCTTCATTTTTTTTTTAAAAAAAGCAGATTGTCTCAGAATTTTGCATAGTGCTTGTCTGGCACAGAATTTTTGCAAAATGTGCCTGGCAAACTCTGAAAAGTTTTGAAAGTGTATAGGAAAATAACCTTCCTTCTAGCTTCTTGAAGTGGAAAATGGACAACGTATTGGCTTCAAAAAAGGCACAACATCCATCTGTCACTATTTTTAAATCGGAGTTGAGAAATGAGTAGCAGCCATAGTAAAAAAAAAAGGGAAGGGTGCTGACAATGGTGGTTTATAATGATCCAGGCAATGGTCTTGTTAACCTCTTTTGGCTACAGCTGTCTCAGAAAGAGGGAGTTTATCTCCTGCTGCATCCCATAAGACCCATCAGCTGAAATATTGGAAGAGTAGAGTAGAGTAGAGTAAAGCAGAGTAGAGTAGAGAATACTCAATTTCTAGTAGTGGTTTTGAACCCCTTAGAATAAAATCTGGTTACATATATCTGAGGGATGTGGTGGCTCAGTGGCTAAGACGCTGAGCTTGTCGATCAGAAGTTTGGCAGTTCAGCTGTTCGAATCCCTGACGCCGCGTAATGGGGTGAGCTCCCATTACTTGTCCCAACTTCTGCCAACCTAGCAGTTTGAAAGCACGTAAAAAGGCAAGTAGAAAAATAGAAAACACTTTGGTGGGAAGGTAACAGAGTTCCATGCACCTTTGGCATTTAGTCATGCTGGCCACATGACCACGGAGACGTCTTTGGACAGCGCTGGCTCTTTAGCTTTGAAACGGAGATGAGCACCACCCTAGAGCTGGAAAACAACTAGTACATATGTGCAAGGGGAACCTTTACCTTTTACATATATCTGATGACTTCCAACCAGATGAAATCTATTTGATGCCTTTCAGTAGTCAATGTAACGTGTGGGCCATGATTATCAAACTACACTTACTTTGGTTCTTCGGATAAAGTTGATATCAAGTACTGAACCTGGAAGGACTATTTAAGTGATCTCAATGTTCCTAAGGAGACACAGCTTGCTCCTGTTGACATAGGTTTATATACTACATGGGGCTACCCTTGAAAAGCGTTCGGAGACTGCAACTATGCAGCCTGCAGAATGCAGCCGCGCGAGCGATATTGGGTGTACCTAGGTACACCCATGTCACACCTATCCTCCACGAGCTGCACTGGCTACCTATTGGTTTCTGGACGCAGTTCAAGGTGTTGGTTATTACCTTTAAAGCCCTGCATGGTTTAGGACCAGCATACCTGCGAGACCGCCTACTGCCACACTCCTCCCAACGGCCAGTAAGATCCCACAGGGTGGGCCTCCTTCAGATGCCATCAGCCAGACAATGTCAGCTGGCGGCTCCCCGGAGGAGAGCCTTCTCTGTGGCTGCCCCGACCCTTTGGAATGAACTACCCCCAGAAATCTGGACCTCACCCACTCTCATGGCCTTCAGAAAAGTTGTCAAGACCTGGCTATTCCGGCAGGTCTGGGGCTGTTGACCTCATTGTTGAGGTCCAGCCCTGACTGAAATGAATGTATCTGTGTTGTTTTTTAACTTGTCTATTTTATTTTTATTTTCTTTTGTTTTCTTTTCTTTCCCCTCTTTGTAAGCCGCCCGGAGTCCTCCGGGATTGGGCGGCCTATAAATAAAATTAAACTTGAAAACTTGAAACTACTTGAAAAGTAAACACCTTTAGAAGCTGATTAGGTAGAACATTATAGCCTATTCCAGCGAAGGAATTACAGTGTTGATGTGTTTTGCACATGTCTGTTGTGTATAAAACATGGATATTCATGACCTAGTAGTGCAGTAATATTGTTGCTAACATTTTTCGAACAGTACACGGATGAAATCAACTGTGGCCAACTTACTGGAAATGGTTTGTCATCTACTTTTTAACTAAGTGATTGATTGATTTGGAGCAAGGGTTCCTAGGGTTACTTGTTACAAAGAGTGGAGGAAGTGTTTATGTATTTTAACATCAATTAAATAACAGCTGTTGTTTATTGTTATGATAGATAATGTAATCTTTAACCATTTCTTTTTTGCCCAGTCCCCTTGGCAGTAATATATCAAAAGCAAAGTAAGAACAAGAGAATTTTGTTTTGCAGCCCAAAATTTAAACTGATCTACTTCTCCATCTAAATTGCATAATTGTGTTTATGGAAGCTTGTCCACTGATTATCCTTAATTTTGCAATTAGACTACCCCTTTGATAAAAACTGAGCCATTAAATGGGGGCGTGTGGCTTGTATAAACTATAAATCATCGAAGTTAACAGTGCCAATTCTATATGACCATGCAGAAATAAAGCTCATTGTGTTTATTGGAATTGGCAAGAAATATGTGTTCAAAAATGTGTTCTTATTTTTGGAATAAGAAAACCCCTGTTGAGTTAGATTGACAGTTTACCCAGGCCAAAATTCTTTGATAACCAACTGGGCTTCTTCATGACGCTTGCAAGCAGGATCAGAAAGGTGCAGTTACTGTCTTCTTGCAATTTCCCACCTGTTGGCTACTGTAAATATACACTCCATGTCAAGGCATCAAAAATACCACCACCAGATGGCAGGATTGGTTTGTGAGAGAGACACGGTGGCTCGGTGGCTAAGACGCTGAGCTTGCCGATCAGAAAGGTGGGCAGTTCGGCGGTTCGAATCCCTAGCGCCGTGTAACGGAGTGAGCTCCCATTAGTTGTCTCACCTTCTGCCAATCTAGCAGTTCAAAAGCATGTAAAAATGCAAGTAGAAAAATGGGAACCACCTTTGGTGGGAAGGGAATAGCATTCTGTGTGCCTTTGGTGTTTAGTCATGCCACCTATATGACCATGGAGACATCTTCAGCAGTGCTGGCTCTTCGGCTTTGAAACAGAAATGACTCTCCCCCTAGAGTCAGAACAACTAGCGCATATGTGAGAGGGGAACCTTTACCTTTACTTTAAAAGCTGGCTAGGACTAGTGGTGAAGGCATCAGGCAAGAAACCAGGAGATACATGAGTTCTAGTTCCACCTTGCATACTGTAGAAAGTTAGCACCCACCTCACCTAGATGAATGAAATAATTTGAGAAATATTAAAAAGGCGGAATATTATATTTCCCTAAAGGAGAAATATGCTCTTGGAGAGCAGCCCCCACCTTTCTTAATAGCCCCAGCAGGACTTGGCCAGCCTATCTACAAGACAAAAGACCTTCAGCCTCAGGGTGTTGGGATTAGCCCTCACTCAAGATCCAAACCAGGACCAAGCTACTAAGACACAATAGGAATTGCCCAACATCCTATCAGACCACAAGCCTCTTCATTACATCACCATCCTCCAAGTTTCAACCAAACCTGGGAGACCAGACAAGCTCAGCTATGACTCTGCATAGCCCCATGGAATTCTGGCAGCAACCAATAGAATACATGCTCTTGCCACAGAAACAGGAAGCTCAAGGGCAAGGCCCAAGAGAGGGTATAAATAACCTTCACTCTCCACTCCATGTGTTCCGCTGCACCAGGACCATGTGCTTGATGGTTCTACTCCATTAAACCATCTTTCCAATCATCTTCCATGTTTCCAGTGTCTTTCTCCCCCTTGGAAACTGAACCTGATGGATATTTCTTCCAATAACACAAAGCCAGCCTGGTGACCTTGAGCCACTCACACACACTCAGATTTGGGAAGAAGGCAACAGCAAAGCATTACTGAAGTCTTGGCTAACCCAGGCAGTCACCAGGATCATGATTGACTCAAAGGAACCAAAAAGAAAAAAGAAAAGTCACGATTCCTTCTGCACAGAAGGTCGCACATTACCTGGGGGCAAGTGGGCAGAGCCTCCCGCAGCCCACCACTACCAGTTCGCCTGAACTGGAGAGGATACCGGCTGAATACCATCTCTGATTTGAAGGTAGTGAATATGATTGCAAGTAAACACTAGAGATTATAGATTAATAGTTTTCAGACTCTGTGTTCTAGTGTACTGCAGGAAAACAGACTGGGCTTGAGAAAGAGCTCAACCTTTCTTACTCTGATTTATGGGAAGGAAAAAAGAAGTGTGTGTGTGTGTGTGTGTGTGTGTAGGGCTGGTTTTGATGGTTGTCATAACTTCTGCTATGTATCACCTGCAGTGATCTAATACAATCTCAGAAGAAATGGCTCCATGGCTGGGAGATGCCTAGCTTACATATCTGTGATGTTTTACATATCTGTGGAAGCCTCACAATGAATTTTCTGCATATTTTCTTTTACTTTAGCTAAATGCATTGTACTCTATTTTTTGATGAGCTGAATAATAAAAAGAGAAGCTATTTAAAAGGCAAGGAACAAAGAAATGCAACCCCTGACCCTGATGGCTTAGTTCTCATGTAATGATTACAATAGAGAAAAGTAGGCCTATTGCTAATCATTGGTTTAAGAAACTTAAACTACAAAAGGCTCATTGTAAGAGTGGTGGAACATTTTATATCTAATCATCAGTTTTATTAATTTATTCAATTTATCCATAGCTTCTGTTCTGGCCTAGTAACTGAAGGTAGTAATATCTTCAAGAGAGGAAAAGATAGGGACCTTAGAGGCGTAATTAATATTGGACTTGCTAGTTTGCTTTTTATGAAATAATGGATGGTTTGGTTAAAAGCATCTATGATATTCTTGCAAAAATTCCAGATTTGTTCCAACAGGCTGTTGATAAAGAGAATCAGAAGAAGGAATAGTGATAGCATTTAGACTTACCTTGTTTTCCCCCAAATAAGACCCAGTTAAGGTCATCAGCTAGATGAACACATTTAGTAGCATATTTCCCAGAAAATAAGATGTAACTAATAAGACTCAGTCTTATTTTGGGGGAAACATGGTATATGCTTTATAGTGCTTTACAGTCCTCTTTATACGGTTTACAGATTCAGCACGTTGCCCCCAACAATCTGGGTCCTTGTTTACCCACCTCGGAAGGATGGAAGGCTGAGTCAACCTTGAGCCTGGTGAGATTCGAACTGCCAAATTGCAGTCAGCCGGCAGTCAGCAGAAGTAGCCGGCAGTATTGCATTCTAACCACTGCACCACCGTGGCTCTGGTTTTCTGAATGGTTTTCTGTAGGACAGGAATGCCTGAAGACAAGCCCATCCTTTCCACTTGATCAATATTCTCCCTAGTTGTGCTGCCTAGACCAGGGGTCAGCAAACTTAGACACTCAAAGAGCCATTTGGACCTGTTTCCCACAGAAAAGAAAACATGAGGAGCCACAAAGGTCCTAACCGGAAGCCCCCTGTTCAATTCTGGAGCTGACCGGAAGTTCAGTTCCCCCACCATAGAGTCTCCTCCTAGTGCGGTGTACTTTTTCCTCTACCTGTCATAACCGAAAGCCCTATCAATTGTGGAGACAACTGGAAAACCCTCCCCTTGCCATAGAGTCTTCTCCTGGCACACTGTGCTTCTCTCCCCCACCACCACTGGAAGCTCCTCTCAAAATTGTGGCACCGACCAGTGACAGAGCCACAGAAGAGAGAGGAAAGAGCCACATGTGGCTCCAGAGCCGCAGTTTGCTGACCCCTGGCCTAGACAATAGTAATCGAGCCTATCAAATTTCTCTAGAGCAGGGATTCCTTAACTTTTTTGTGCCATGGAACAACTGAGGAAAATGTATGGATCCTTTCTCAAAAACATGTGTTTAAGTGCATACACTAAAACAAACTTTTAGTTTTTCCTTTTAAATCCTAGTTCATAATTTTGCCTTTGAGTCTGCTTTTGACTCATGGCTCATGGACTCATGGTTCCTTCTGCAATTTTCTTGGCAGGGTTTCATAAATATTTGTCACTGTCTCCTTCCTAGTGGAAGAGAACGAGGAGAAGAGAAAGGGACTATCCCAGTGTCAACCAGCCAGCTTTCATCCCTAAGGCAGGACTGGAACTCATGGCCTCCCAGTTTCTAGCCTGATGCTTTAACCACTATACTAAACTGGTGGTCAAGTTCATAATCCCCTAACCTAGAGGGTGAAGAATCGCTGCTGCAGCCGGTGAATTCTTGACCATTCCTTTGGACTTCTGCTCGGTACTGGAACAATTGGATGAAGTGAACAGATGCCGTCTGCCTGGTTTCCTGTGATGAATAAATAAACAGTCCGAACTGTTGGGATGCAGGATTTATTAACCTAGACCAGGAAGATGAATACTTGGCTACTTCAAAATCAAGGGGTAGTAATGTTGCTAGAGGCGATTGTGGGCTTGGCAGCCCACCAGGCTTTAGGATCCTAGCTGAGTAAGTAATTGCATTAACTGAGATTATTAGAAGCATTTTCACATCAAATATACAGTGGATGGGGGTGCTCTTGGTGCTCTCTGAGCTTTCTTTCTTCCAGACGTCTCATTACCCTAACTAGGTAAGGAGTGCTGTTTGCAGTCAGTTTATATTCTGGTGAATTGCCTGTCTGTGTGGATGTGGGTGGTTTTAGGGATTATTTGGTTGGGCTGTTTACTGATGGCACTTTGACAGTTTCATGATTGAGGTGTTGTTTACTTGATTGTTGGTTTGAAGCAGTGGTGGGTTTCAAAAAAAATTTGAACCTACTCTGTGGGTGTGGCCTCCTTTGTGGGAGTGGCTTGCTGGCCATGTGTTCTCTCTCCCCCTCTCTCTCCCTCTGTCTCTCTCTCCCCTTCCTTCCTTTTGTCTCTCTGTCTCTTTTTCCTTTTTTTCTTTCACCTCCCTCTCTCACTTTTTCTTTCTTTTTTTCTTTTTTTCTTTCTTTCTTTCTTTCTTCCTTTCTTTCTCTTTCTCTTTCTCTCTCTGTGTGAGACTGTCTGTCTGTCTGTCTGTCTCTCTCTCTGTGTGTGTCTCTGTGTGTGTGTGTCTGTGTGTCAGTGGTGGGTTTCAAAAATTTTTGGAACCTCTTCTGTAGGTGTGGCCTGCTTTCCGGGTCCACTGATGGAACCTCTTCTAACCGGTTCGGTAGATTTGACGAACCGGTTCTACTGAACTGGTGCGAACTGGTAGGAACCCACCTCTGGTTTGAAGTTAAACTTGGAGTTAATCTATGCCAGGGGTCTCCAGCCTTTCAAACTTTAAATCCTGTGGATCACTAATATGATTTTTTTAAAAAAAGATAGATAGTATTTAGTGCAAAATAGAAAATGTGAATAATTTTTTTGAGGACCACCAAAATTTTCTTGTGAACCACCAGTTGGTGACAGCTGATCTATGCTGATCTGGGTGCTGATCCCTGATGGAGAGGTGTTGGAGTCTTTTTGTTCTCTTTTGGGCTGTCTCTTTTCCATAGTCTATAGATGTTGTTAAGGTCTATGTGTCTATCGGTGGCTGACTTGTCAGACTGCCAGGCTTCTAGAAATTGGAATTGTTGGACTTGGCCTGGTCTAGAATTAACTCCAAGGTTAACATCAGATCAACAATGAAGTAAACAATACCCCAGTCAAGAAACTGCCAAAGAGCCATCAGTAAACAACCCAACCAAAGAATCCCTAAGACCACCTTAACCCACACAGAGGAGGCAACTCACCAGAATATCAACTGTCAGCAAACTCCTTACTATGGTAGCACTGATGATGTTGCCTGTTAGGGTAATGAAACATCTGCAAGAAAACAAGCAAACTCAAAGAGCACCAAGGATCCTTCATTTCAATCCTGAGCTACAAATATTCTCCTTTATTGATACAATGGATATTTGGTAACCAGGGCATGCTGAAAAACAGGGTGTGAAAATCCATTCAAAGTTATTCTTGGCTGTTGGGTCTCTCCACATCTTCCAATCTTGCATTAATTGATGTTAATGATAATGGTAATGATAATATTATAATATTATTATAATATTAATAATACCCAGAGACAGCAGAATAGAAGAGCAAGAACTGGAGAAAAATCACAAAGATCTGAAAATAGAATTGGAATGTCTGTGACAAAAGAAAGTAACGATAGTACCAATAGTAATAGGTCCCTTGGGTGCAATCGCAAAACATCTGGAGCACCACTTGAACACCACAATCATTGACAAAATCACCACCAATCAATTGCAAAAAGCAGCTTTACTTGGAAGAGTTTACATCCTGTGCTGGTACCTTTAACGCCACCAAACAACAATATCTGTCTGTCCTAGGTCCTTAGGAAGGACTCAATATGTAGATAAAAATACCAAATCCAGCCAGAACATCTGACTGACTGGATGGAGTTATTTCTGAATTGCACGTCTTGTAAATATTGTTGGTTTGGTCTTGGCATCCTTGACCTCTTTGAAAGCAATCTCTGTTTGAAGAGTTGTCTAGCACAAATGCAGTTTAAAAAGCACATAAGCTTCTGATAGCGGAAAACATGAAGGTAAATATCGCCAGAAAAGCGCAACCCAAAACAATACTCTCTTTTCTGATAACAAGTCATTAAATTTAGTTTTTAGTCTTCAACATCCTCACTTAAAACAGATTTGAATTATTTTTTTTGCTGCAAAGGAAGGAAAAGAAATTCTTCTTGGATTACCCTGATATGAAACATAATTTTCCTTTTTCAAGCCTTGTTAAGCCTCTTGTTAAATGTCCCTTTAAAATCATGTTTGAAGTAGTTAAGTAATATGAAAGGGAGAGATTTGGGACTGAAGTGTCACCTGGGAAAAATAGAGGACACTAATCCCTAAAGATTATGGAAATTGCAGGAATTGACCTGAGAAGATACAGAATTAAAAGCTCCACTGTTTTGATAGGTCTGATCTCCTCCAACATGTAGCCTTCCCTTTGAATTGCAAACAAAAGTCCTTTTTTCATCAGAAAAATGCCAGTGAGAACTTCAAAGTAAAGTATACATTAATAAAAAATTGACCCGCTGTACTAATTCATGAAAAAATAAAATCCAAAACTCATAGTTGAGCATTACATTCAGGGGGATTCCACCAAAATTCTATAGGAAAGTTTGCAGAAATTTGAAGAGCGGCAAGTTCTTGATTATTATCTTCCTTTTCTACAATAGCAGATCTGTGAAACCATCTAGGAAGAGGGCAACCAGTTGTAAAGAGATGGGAAGGAACTAGTAAAAAGCAAAAAAAGCTTGAGGAGAGGTTGAGCCAGTTGGATCTCTAGTGGTTAAGGCACCAGGCCAGAAAGTGGGAGACTGTGAATTCTAATCCCCCCGTTAGCTGTGGAAGCCAGCTGGTTGACTTGGGCCAGTCACTTTCTCAGCCCAACCTATCTCACAGGATTGCTTTTATGGGGAAAACAGGAGGAGGAAGGTGGGTTGGATATGTTTGCTTTGAGTTATTATTATAAAAAACAGTAAAGGCAGAGAAGGAAGGAAGGAAGAAAAAGAGAGAGAGAGAGAAAGAGAAAGAGGGAGGGAGAGAGAGAAAGAGGAAGAAAGGAAATAAAGAAAGAGAGAAAAAGAGAGAGAAAGAAAGGAAAAAAAGAGACTTTCAAGATTCTATAACAATGAAACATATTTATGAAATTTCTGCTTGTTCCTATTTCTTGACCTTGCATACCTTGAAAGGTTTATGAGGGTGCAAGGCTCTGATTCTTTCTCTAAAGCTATCAAGTCTTGGCTGCCTCAACAGGCGTGTGAGCGCTGTTCTTGTTGCAACACAGAACAAAACGTAGACATTTCCTGTATTGGAAAGAATTCCAGATGACATGTTCTGCATGCCTTCCCTATCTTGTTTGAGCAAGCAGTAATGGGCAAGTCATATATCAGGCTAAGCAAAAAATAATAATGAACAAAACCACCTAGCTAAGTTCAGTGAGCTATAGCTTTCATATGATTTTTTTTTAAAAAAATAATAATTAAACTGGCATCAAAGGGTTGCAGAGAATGTGGTTGGTCCTTTACACCCTTATTGAAGTAGGTGGAGGGCCAAAACTTTGACCTGCTTTTTATAGGAGAGCTTAAGAGTCAGATGAAACGATCGCATGTTTAGTCTCATAAACCTTCAAAGTTAGTCTCTTAAACCCTCAAAATACTTCTGTGGAATCTAAGGCCAGACAGATGTATTGGATAAACATGGAACAGACATCAGCCTTCAAGGTTGGAAAAATAATGGTTAAGAATTCATTGATTCAAAGGTGGGAGAAAAAACTCTGGATTTAAACGTTCTCTCTCCCCCTCTTCCTCCCCCCTCTCATACATACATGAATATATATGTGTGTATATCCTTTGATTCCTATGCTCTTCAGGAGACCGATTGTCTGTGTATACACAACCTCTTTCATAACTAGGATAAAAGCTACTTAGCTATCCATGTTGTGACCTTGAAACTTCTGCAGTTTGTTGCTGCATTCATGGCTGAGCTTTCTGGAGGCAGGAGATTTATTGCTGGGTCTGGTATGAAATCTGAAAGCTCTAAAAACAAGAAAATGTTTGCTCCTAGCTACCCCATGATTTCTCTAAAGCCCCCAAAGGATATATTAGCACTCTCTCTCTTTCTCTCTGTCCCTGTCTCTCTCTCTCTCTCTCACCGTCCCTGCCTGCCTGCCTGCCTGCCTGCCTGCCTGCCTGCCTGCCTGCCTGCCTGCCTACCTACCTACCTACCTACCTACCTACCTACCTACCTACCTACCTACCTACCTACCTACCTACCTATCTATCTATCTATCTATCTATCTATCTATCTATCTATCTATCTATCTATCTATCTATCTATCTATCTCTTATTGACTTATTTTGAGGATGAGCTTACTCTGTTGAGATTCTTAGCCAGTGAACTCCTGGAACCATTATCTTCACTCCTGAAGCCTCTCAGTGGCTCCTACCTACCCATCTCCTGTTCATTGTGTAATGTGATATTATCTCATTCTGTACATACTTTCCCCTCCTCAGAATAGTAACGGTAGCTGGTACAGAGTCCAGAGGGGCTGGATCAATAGATACCAGCGCTAGTTCTAAAGAGGATTGCATTTCAGAAAACCATCGTCCCCATTTCCCAATTTGACTTAAGAATCAAAAGAAAGCATATCTGGAACAGACTATAAATCACCACGCGCCATTCCCTTAGGGATCTTATGAGAATAATGTACTTCTCAGAACACAACGTAATTCTTTATTTCCCAGTGTTCTTTCCATGTCGCTTAAATCATCAAAGGGGTTTCTTTACATCAGATGGAATGGTAAGATCTCTCTCCAAAAGGCAGAACTACAGGAAGGCTATTTTGATAGAACTTGCTATCAAAGTCTTGAGAGTGAGCCAAGAACATTCCTCTCTGTATTCTATACAGGTAGTCCTCAACCTGCGACCACAACTGAGCCCAATGTTTATGCTGCTAAGTGAGAAATTTGTTAAGTGAGTTTTACGACTTTTCTTGCCACGGTTGTTTAACTGAACCACTGCAGTTGTTAAATTAGTAACACGGTTGTTAAATGAATCTGGTTTTCTCACTGACTTTGCTTGTCAAAAGGTTGCAAAAGGGGACCACATGACACCCTGAGAAACTGCAACTGTCATAAATGTGAGTCGGTCATCAAGCATCGGAATGTGAATGACGTGACCATGGGGATGCTTCAACGGTCAGAAATATGAAAATTGATCATAAGTCACTTTTTCAGTACTGTTGTAACTTTGAATGGTTGTTAAGTGAACTGTTGTAAGTCAAGGGCTACCTGTAATTCTGCGATTCCATCTTGGGCTTGCTGGAGAAGAGAAAGGGAGAAAGTGGACACATTTCTTAAGTCAAGGAAGTACTTTTTTTGAAACCTGAAAGTCAAACAGGGGCCACAGAAATGAAAGATAATATTGCAATTACTTTTAGGTAATAGTAAAGCTTTCCCTTGTACATATGTGCTAGTCGTTCCTGACTCTAGGGGTGATGCTCATCTCCATTTCAAAGCCAAAGAGCCAGTGCTGTCTCTGTGGTCATGTGGCTGGCATGACTGAATGCCAAAGGTGCACGGAACATTGTTACTTTCCCACCAAAGTTGTCCTTATTTTTCTACGTGCATTTTTACCTGCTTTCGAACTGCTAGGTTGGCAGAAGCTGGGACAAGTAACGGGAGCTCACTCTGTTAGGTGGCGCTAGGGATTCGAACCGCTGAACTGCCGACCTTTCTGATCAACAAGTTCAGTGTCTTAGCCACTGAGCCACCGCGTCCCTTATACAATTACTTTTATCAATAGGGAAAAAAGAAAAAGAAAACCCAGTTCCCCCACTCCTTCTCTCATAGTCCTTCTACTGTGCGGTTCCTCTTACATGAGCCATTTTTAATTCATTGGAACAGTAGCTTTATCTTCACTAAAAGTTAGAAATCTCTTGAAGAGGCAGAAGTAGAAATGTTGTTCAGAATTAGGCGAGGAAATGGATTTTAGGAAGTCAAATAAAGAGTTCACTCGATCAGCTGCTGACGGAATTCAAGCTGTCCTTGGGAAAAGACATTGTGTTATTTAATTGCAAATAAAAACAACAACATAGACCGTCTTGGGTGTGGGACGAATGCCACATCAAGTCAATACAATAATTGTGTTGAAGCAAGGTATTGGGTAGCCCATGGCTCTTAGCAGCGAAAAGTAAGGCATTTGTCAAAGCAAAATCTGTTATTTACCGTGGGTAGGGAAATATGGTTAAATTGACCCATTTTGTATGAAAGTTGACCTCCTTTGTTACTTGTGGTAAGTGGAATAAGAGCGAAAAAAGCAGAAATGAAAATACTATTAATGACTCTTTGTGGGTTGGAAAATTGTTCAGGAAAAGGAAAGTTGGCTACAGTAAAACTAAGAAGCAGATGAGAGATTTTGATTTCGCTCCTAGACTTAAATTCCATTTGGCCAAGACTCCCTCCAGCAAATAAGGCTTTTTACAGTGCCATTGTAACTTTGAACTGTCGGTAAATGAACGGTTGCAAGTCGAGGTGTACCTGTACATGGAAGTTTTGGCACAGGAAAAACCCAACTGATGAACTTTTGAGCAATCCTCCCTCCCACTTCTTTTGCAGCACTGCACCGATGGCAGATGTTTCATATTAGCATTATTTAGACATTAAGAGCCTTATAATTGGAGATGTAACATGTGTCCTCATCACAGTTGACCTTATTTATGGAAGGGTATTGGCATCTGAATGTCAAATTTGCATGTGCAACTTTTATTCCCCCCTAATAACCACTTTAGTATGCAAATGAGCCCAAGGGTTGCAAAAGAATGAGAATAAATAAAATAGTTACTTTGATCATCTCTGGAAAAATTTGGACTCATTGGAGATGGCAGAGGGAGGGAGGGCGGGGGAGACAGAGCCAAGATTAAAACCTGTCATTTAACAAGCAGGAGGTTGAAGGTGAAGGAGATATTTACGAATACGAATTCTGAACGTTAAGCAGATTAATAAGTAGACAGAACCTTCAGGGAAAGTACCTATACTTTGCAGTACTGCCCTCAGGCATAAAAGGAGCTGCAGGATTATACAACGGAGTGCTTTGAGTGTGCATTGTGAATCTGTGAGCCATCTACTCAGACCCTGGGTTGTAGGTTGGACAATTTCACAGTCAATGTATGCTGTTTCGAAATAAGAAGCAGATCACCTGCTTGCTGTCAGGGTTCCGTGGATGCCCTAATTAAATCATGAGCATCGAGCCAAACTTCAAAAGAAATCCAGTTATTTATTAGGAGCTCCATGTTAGCACTACCCAAGTGAAGCCAATTCTGACCTCATGTCATTTATGCTCCAATCATGACCCTGTTTCTCCCCTCCCCCCAGGATGTGTCATAAATTACATTTGCCATTTTGCAGGTTGTAGAGATCACTCCCTTCAGGCGCTGTGGGTTATCCTGGGAGATGGCCTTGAGAGAGATAAGTCTAGAATGTACTTCTGTTTATGACTGCCATGCTGCTTGGTCGTTTTCTCATCCCTTTGCCTATGGCAACTCAAGAACAGGCTAGGGATGCTTTGTGAGTTGACATTCAGCTCCCATCACTTTCTGAAGGTGACCTGTGCAAAGCAAAAACAATTTGAGTACAGGTGTAGATTTTTGGGGTTGTGACGACCCCCAGGCTTGTTTGGATTGTCTGCATGGAATTTTACAATGAGGCGGCCAGCCTGGATGTTCCTACTCTTTACCCAAGATGCCTCTGATAAGGGGTGACCCTTCCACTTAATTAAGTATTGGAGTTCTCTCTATGCCACCTCAAGCCGAGGATTCGCTGCACCTCATAACGGATTTGACCCCCTATGACCACTTAGACTCTGTTTACCTAACATGCTAATTTGTAAAGGTCAGTTAATGAGCATGTGTCCCTCCTTGTCAAGATGCTCTCGTGGTTTGCCATGACATGTGGA
>NW_028261382.1:12815297-12957797 GCF_051295495.1 Thamnophis sirtalis | reverse complement strand
ACTAGCACAGATGTGCGAGGGGAACCTTTACCTTTACCTTACCCATTATGGCTCAAAAAGTATTATTCATAGTTCAGAATTTTGTGCGAACCCATCCTTTTGCGGTTCACTCAATACATCTCATGGAACAAAGCTGTCGCTTAGAATAACATTCAAAGCCGGCTTATAACTTTAGGGTGATCATGCACTTTTCCACTTTTCCTGTTTTTTTTTGGGGGGGGGAAGGAAGAGGTCCCTGAAAACATATTAATTTGCTACACATTAATATGCATTTCAACACAGCCCCTTCTTTCTCTAGGAGAAGCCAAGAGTGATTTGCTGAGCAGCTTCAAAATGGCTGGAGCGCAGGCATTAACAACTGGGTTGCTATGGTTGCATCTTTGGGAGGGGGGGCTTTTGTTCTGAAGTGGATTCCTCTCCCTCCTCTCTCTCTCTCTCATACACACACAGGCACACGCGTTGCAGCCACTCCGCCCTCTTCAGCATGACGTCATGCATATCCGCCTTGGTGATGGAGGCCACCTGTGGGTTGAGCGAGGCTTTAAAGAGACAGACTCCAGCTGGATGCAGGGGGAAATCTAGTTGTGTGGTCTGACTCTGTGTGTCTGTGGGAAAAGATTCCCTCCCCCTCCCCGCTCTAATCCTGTAATCTTTGCATCCCCAGATTTCTCCCCCGTTTCTCGCCAAGCTTGGTTCTGACAGCTTGGTTCACGCACGTGTTGAACTTGGCTGTCAGGGAACAAAGCGCTTCTCCCCTGTTCACACACGCCCCATGTGCTTGGGGAGAAAAAGCCCAAGAACCATCCTGAAGGAGGACAACAACAACAACAACAACAACAACAACAACAACAACAAAACCACCAGACTGGAAAGAAATCTCATCCCAGAGGAGACCTTGGGAATGAGCGATGTGACTCATTCATCCCTCTGCAATGCTATGGGACGAACCTGGAGGTAAGTTTTGTCTTCTTCTTCTTCTCTCTCACTTTCTCTCGTTTCTTTCTGCCTCAACGGATGGGAAAGACAGGAGGGAGGTAAAATAGGTAAAAAGAGAGAGAGAGAGAGAGAGCCCACCTCCCTGCTGTAGAAGATGTGTTAGGAAAGAATTTCTTGTCCGCTGGAGACCAGGCACCGACTCATCGCTCAGGGCAAAGCGCCAGGGGATTGGTGGGTTGAGAATCTCTTGTACGCCCCGGGTATTCCTCTGGAAATTTATTCCAATCAGTTGATCCATGTCAAAAAAAAACCAAAACATTTTTGTTGTTGTTTATTTCTTGGAACAATAAAGTATAGAATAGAATACCAGAGTTGGAAGGGACCTTGGAGGTCTTCTAGTCCAACCCCCTGCTTCAGCAGGAAACCCTACGCCACTTCTTGAATTGATGTGTGTGGCCATCAAAAGGAGCAAAGGAATATCCTACGTCTTGCCCTCCGTGTGGGGCAGACATCAACTCCCATAAACTAGTTCAGAGCGGCTTGATGGGAGCTGCTGTCTTGAAGCCTCTCGACGCGGTCAGTTGTTAGATGTTAGAGCCATTTTAATCAATCGGTAGGAGCTGTTTGTTCCACCGCCAACCTCTTTCGAAGCATCCAGGGCTTGGCGCAAAACGAACTGGTGGAAAAGTTGTTTGCCTGCCTTTGATGAGCGCTCAGAAAGGCATCTGGCTGGCTGCTGTCAGAAACAGGACACCGAGCCACACCATCTAGTCTCTCTCTCCCCCACTCTCTCCTCGCTTTCTGAACATATCTTGCCCAGCAGGTAGGAAAGGAGCCTACCACTCCCCTTTTCCGCTACTGAGAAGGAGTTCCAAACTTTACTGGAGACAATGCTTGCATTTCCCTCCTTCCCCGTGCGCTTCCCCTTTAAGAAATAAGCCAGCATTCAACCTCCACCTCCTACCTAACCTGTTCCCGGGGAAAAAAGTTGGAGATGTGAGAAAGATTTTGAGCAGATGCTTTTCCAGATCGATGGTTGCCGATAGCTCTCTCGGAATATTTAGATTGACTTGTCGCCGCGGTGGGCTCTCATCGCTGTTGCTGACTTTCTGCTTGCTGTTGCTCTACTGGTGTGTTTTTCGTTGTTAGGTTTGGATGACCTTTTTGCTCCATCCTGATGGAAGGATGGAAAGGCAGGGTGTGACTGTAATAAATTATGGAATTTGAGTTTTTCCTTCACATCCCTCTCTGTGGGATCCAATCATTTAGGAGTACTTTGTCATACCCTCTTTTGTAAATCTTACATATAAAACCGTTCTCCACATTATTCCTGTATTGATCACTCTTCTTCCTTCTCGATACTTCTTTAGTTTTCAAGAGTCATTGTGGTTTAAGTATGTATTGGGGAGATTCAGTTGCAACTCCATTTTCAGCTATTGTTTACTTTCGGCCAGTCACTTTCAGCCCTGTTCCGTTGCACGGTGTTATTTTTTGGTGGGGGGGGGGGCGATAACATGAAGGGAAGTAGCCTTGAGCTCTTGGGGAAAAAAACTGGAATGTTAAAATAATAATCAAACCATCTTCTGAAACTTTAAACATTGGTCCAACTCTCTTGTCTTTTGATCATAAAATACCTCTTGTACATTTGATGGTAGCGGAACTGAGTTTTCTTCTCAGCTTTCATCCTTTCAAAGCCCTTTCCTTCACTTTGTCCCCCTTCCCTGTTCTGAGATCAAAGCTGTTAATGATACTACAAGGGCCACTAATTGCCCCTTTGCAGAACTTATTAAATCCCAATAATTGATTTCCTCACATTTTGATGATAGTTTCGTGCTTTAATCTAATCTTGGAGTCTTTTTCTTTCTTCATTTCCTGGAGCTTGTCACGATTCCTTCCTCTTTTCTTTTCTTCCTTCCTCCTTTCTTTCTTTCCTTCCTTCCTCCTTTCTTTCTTTCTTTCCTTCCCTTCCTTTTTTTGTACAAGACGGGAGAAACTGCTTCTTTTGAATTCTCTGTGGTGCAAATTGAATTGGAGAACAATCACACCCTAGGAGCTAACAAAGAGATTGTATTGGATGTCACTGTCATTCTCAATTATCTGATTGCTGTTTGTCAAATGGTTTATGCTGAGGAGAATCTTGGTCTGGGCTTTTGATTCTACATTCAATAGAAATTAGAGGCATCAGGTTCCCTTTTCATTCCTTAATGCCAACCTAAAAGCAATACAGTTTTTCTGTTCACACACACAAAAACATTGGCTCATAAAAACAGCAGAACTACAGAACCTTCAGGAAATAATAAATGAAGTATCATTAAATTATACAAATATCAGGGGACTTTCCTATCTATAATACAAGATGCCTAGGCAAGTGAATATTTCCAAGATAAATATACACCAAGTCTTGGTATACTGAGCTTTAAAATTCTTCATTTTAATACCACCTGAACAAGCCCCCCCCCCCACAATATTTATTTTATTCACTGTCTTATAATGGAGGGGAAAACACTGTTAACAAATTTTACTCTTTATGGTGAAAGATACTGTATGTTCCTTGAAATGCCATTGACAAATGATTTTAAAAGTCTATGTGGTATGCTTTTGTGTCATAATTGTTTGCACTGATGCATTTTAAACTGAATGGTACGCTTTTGTGACAGGAGAGATTGCATGATAATTGGTGAAAAATTAAGTGGTGAAAACTCCACATCAAAAAAGGTGGTTGGTTTTTTTCCTAAATCAATCATTTTGCAATTGTCTGGAAGTTAGTTGTCTAGAGTAGGTGATGTATCGGGGTGAAATATCAGTACTTTCTCTGGGGACAGCTCTTAGATAACATGTGCCACCCAGGAACGATGGCTATCATTCAGCACCATGATATTGGACAGCTCCTTTCTGAGGGAGGTGTTTTTCTGAAATCCTTATCATGGTTGCCTTCTAATTAAGTGTAATCTGTTGTAAAAAAAATAGTTTAAGATGAGATATCCCTTGGGTATTCATTCATACAAAACTTAGGGAACTATAGGCTGCCTTGCGAAGTTTGTAGTATTGTACTTGTACCGTACAATCTGACATGCAAGTTTCATGCAGACTGGCTTGTGGTACAGATAAAGGGTTGGGAAGAATGTCATACCAAATCAATACATTCTTGGCAACGCTTGGTGTTTGGCACCAAGCAGACCAAAGCCTTTGGCACTGAAAAGTCTTTGCAATTTCATGTTTGATGTGGTTGGTCCTTGGGGCTTTCAACAGACACGGTACTTATTGGTGAGTGTCACAAACATGTTGGCAGGAGGAATAGGACAGGAGGAAGTCATGCTGTCAAATACAGAATACCATCAGCCACTTTGGTGAGTATGTGTCATAAAGACTGGTGCTATATTTGTTTAAAGGCTAACAGAAACACTCTTGGAATAAATATTTTGGAAAAGAAGATATGGTGGGAAAGCGTCTTTTTTTAGTTTCACAGGGCACTGGTTTCATCAAAGGAAGATGATGACCACTGGACTCAGCTACAGGTAGGTTTTTTTTGCTATCTTTCCCTTTGATTTTTCAAAAGGTAGACTCAAATAAGTAGACGTTTTATATATGTATAAAAATACAGGGTCATATGGCGTTCACTATTGTTATTATTTGTATCAGTACAATATTCTTTATACGTCAGATCCATCCCAGGTGGATTTGTATTTTAAATAGTAATTGGATTGGAGTGCAAAAAGTAAAAAAACATATTTTAGGAGTTCGGGATATTCATTACATCTGGGTCTCCTTCTTTCTACCGTGGGGATGATGGGATTAAAATGGTCCTGGGGATGCTTATCCAACCAGCCTCCTTAGTTTTAGCAGGCTTAATCTAACAGCAACACCCAGATCTTGCTTTACGCACAACCCCCTGCTGAACTAAATCATCCTACACTAAAAAATCTACCCTTCTTTAATAGTCCAAACCTCAAGAGTTCTGATCCCGTGAAATAAGCAATGATGTAACCTGTTAGATATCGTCCTTTGTAATAAACACTCAGCCACTAATCGGGGATGTAACTGCATTGGACTTAAATGTTCCCTTCTAGCTTTATGAGTGGGTCCACATAACACGTTAAGCTACTGTAATTAAAACTGATCATTTGCTTCAATGTGGTTTGGGAACCCAGTTGTTGTTGTAGCAAACCGTATGAACCAGGCCAATCACGTTGTGTTGAACACACATTATACGAACACAGCAATTGCATTTTGCACGATCCATGAATTCTGCCTATGATTTTTATTTCCCTGTCTTTCTTGGCAAGATGATCATAAGGCCCAGTTTTGTGAAAAAATATTGATTCCATCCATTTTCGATGAATAATAGTATTTGTAAGGGAATATGAGAAATTCGGGAGAAAGTGAGGATTTGTTTTGCTCTAAGCCGTCTATGATGTATACAAAAGAGAGAGCTAGACTTCTCTCCCACCTGCTGGTTTCCTGCCAGAAGGATGGTGTTTATGTTGAGAATTCAGGAATATGACTCCTTCGCTCCTTCAATCTGGGTTAATCCATAATTAATCCATCTCCATCCACGGTCTTATTCTTCGTAGTGTGTGCAATGCTTCAAAAAACATTCAGAAGCAGAATGGCTGGCAAGAAATTCAGAAGGGAATTAAGCAAGCCATTCTTTTAGCTACATTGCCACATGTAGCCTGGTTTATTTGATAACCAAGTATTTGTATCACAATAAATCTTATCCTTCTCTCTTTAGTGTATTCTATTCAAGCAAATGAATTCCTTATTTGCTATTATATTTTGTGAATGGAGTCCTCTCTTTCCACAGTTTTTATTTTTATTTTATTGTTATTATTATTTCTTTTATTTATTAAACATGAAACTCAGTCAACTGAACATTTAAAGATGTGTCACATATAACATCGACTGGTGCTAATGGTTGATATGGGTTGTTGCCAGTATCCTAGGTATCAATCAAGTACTTTCTTAAAATATATGATGTTCCCAGTAACACCATTTTTTGCAGTTCCGCTGGTGTTATTGCAGAAATCTGCAATTTCTTGATGTGTTGTTGTTGCTGTTGTTGTTGTTGTTGTTATTGTTGTTATTGTTGTTATTATTTTAATCTTCAATTCGATTCATAGTCTGTGATAAAAACTTAACAGTTCAAGTCCTAACCAAGAATGATGATGATATTATTATTATCTGTTTTATTTACTAAATATGAAACTCTGGCAACTGAACATTTAAAAATGTATCACAAATACGATTGACTGGTGCTAAACGGTTGGTATGTGTTGTTGTTGTCATCGTCGTCATCATCATCATCATCTTTATTGTTACTTACCGGTATTTCAGGTAATTCTCATTTTAGTTTGGTTTTAAATTTTCCCATCTCTTCAAAACAATCCATGCCAAACAAACCCAGTTTTTTATCCAAAGTGTTAACACTAATTTATATATTAGTTGTGCTGGTTCGTTTGCATTCACAATCCAAATGCTGTTATGAAGCAGCGTAGTTTCAGTCACAAGTATCATGCACACCATTCTTTATTCAAATTTCACAAACCTGTATTTGGAGGCAGGCATATTTTTCCACATATTTTGCCCTTCTTGCTATCTGAAAAGGTTTCATGATCTTTTCCGAGTTTGTCCTTGTCCATCACCGCCTTTTCCACACAATGCTAGCATATTGCTATTTAATGTGCCTTATTTTCCATTAACATTCTTTAGTGTTATTGTGTATCATTCTAGGGCGCTGTCATTTCTATTGCACTTGTTTCCAGGCTGCATCACAAATGATAAAATTCTCCCTTCCCCATCCCAGGAAACCAATTTAATTCAGTAACCTAATAAATTGTTGTTCGTTCCTACTATTTGTGCTGTTTGGAATTCTGTAGGGTTTGGGGCCACTTATCCACCCACAATTGCAAATGTGCGAGGCTTCTTTGGATTTAAGTGAAAATGATAGATAATTGAGTATTCCTAGAATTCAAAATGAGGAAATCAGATAGATTGAGGCACAGAAGAGTCGATTCAGCTTGCATATATATATTTTTCCTTGAGGAAGGAAAACAAAAATAAAGTCATTGTTTGAAGTCATTAGGTAAACTGCAGGATGACATAAATTAAAATAAGAATGAGAAAGGGTAGAGAAATAACCAGAAAGATGGCAAGCAAAAATGTATGAGATGAAATGTACAAAAGAAGGAAAAGAAGGAAAGTGAGAGAGAGAAATAAAGAAGAGAAAAGAAGGAAGGAAGGAAGGAAGGAGGGAAAGAAGGAAGGAAGGGAGAAAGACAAAGAGAGAAGAGAAAGGAAGGAGGGAAGGAAGGAAGGAGGGAAGGAAGGAAAAAGGAAGAAATAATTAAAAGGAAGGAAGGAAGAAAAAAGAAAGAAAGGAAAGAAGGGGGAAGGGAGGAAGGAAGCAAAGTTAGCTACCTATGGGATAGCATCCTAATTTCACTTGATTATTTTAAAGGCGATAGGTAGCACTTGCTCACTCTTTCACTCCCTCCCAAAAGAACAATAACAGAATAACTAAGGCAATGAAGGCTTTGAGTGCTTGAAAACTGGATAAAACTATCCCAATTAAACAGATGGGATTATGTGCTTGGTACAATTTGAAATCAAGACTGTTATTCCATCACCCTTTTCTTGAATGTTATTCAAGGTTTAAAAGAGCTGTTTCCCAAGTCCTCTCGCCTTCCAAGTACAAGCAGCATTTGGGCAACTAAGATTCTTAGCAGTGCCTTCCAAATCCATAGAAGGAGGTTGGTGGCGTCTTTGGGAGAACATTGTTCTGCTGGAAGGCAACTGGAGCAAAAGCTTTGTCTGATTGTTGATTGTACTGTGTCACCTTTTCACACGGAGCCAGAGAAAACATTGGTTGGGGTTTGATAAGCAATACAATGCAGATTACTTAGCTAGAACCTGCCATGCAATGAAGATAAACATGCCCCAAAAAGAATATGGACGGGACTTCCTTTTTCTTCAACACAAAGAAAAAAAAATAGGTCTTTACCATGAATTGTGGTTTGTTCCCCTCTTCCATAATTTTTCTTTCTGCGATCTCTTATTGTCTGATTTAACAGTTATGACTCTAGTCCTGATCTAGCATTAAGGAACAGAAAGGCAGGAAAAGTAGGGGGGTCAGAAAACATCCTAAAGCAAAACAAAGCCAAATATTTGATTGATTTATTATCCAGGGACTGGCTCTATCGTAAGATAAAGTAGAAAAGCTACACTACTCAAGCAGCAAACATCTAGAGGCTTTTTAAACAAATATCGGTTCCTCTCTCTCTTAAAATTATTGTTAAAGTTTCGTACTATCAGGCATGGAGAGGAGTAATGTAAACTATCC
Source organism: Thamnophis sirtalis (assembly GCF_051295495.1). NCBI lineage: Eukaryota > Metazoa > Chordata > Lepidosauria > Squamata > Natricidae > Thamnophis > Thamnophis sirtalis. The sequence goes on along the minus strand of NW_028261382.1, from coordinate 12,949,522 downwards.
CAGCTGCACTCATGCAGAGATTTAATGTTTTTTTTAAAAAAAAACAAACAAACAGGCATTTGTCCATCTCTGAGTCACAACAGCAGATAGGTGGATCGTATATTTCATACTTGCCTAAAAGGATTCCCTCACTCCCACACCCCCGAATCATTATACGAAGAGTTCTGAAACAAACAGGAGGACAGAATTTCTCTTTCATTAAGTTCCTTTTTTTAAAAAAAATCCAGTTTCCTATTAGCAGGAAGGAAGCTAAAGAATGAATGTGGAATACTGCTTTTTTCCGCCTGATGTACACCCGCTTCCATCCTAAAAGGTTCATTTTGATTATTTATTCTCTCTCTCCCTCCTTCCCTTGCTCCCTCCCTCCCTCCCTCTCTCTCTCTCTTTGGCTCTCTCTCACTATCTCTCTGTCTCTCTCTATCCCTCTCTCTTTCTCTGTCTCTCTCTGTCTCTCTCTCTGTCTCTCTCTGTGTCTCTGTCTCTCTCTCTCTGTCCCTCTCTCTGTCCCTCTCTCTCTCTCTCTCTCTCTCTCTCTCTCTCTCTGTCTTTCTCTCTGTGTGTGTCTCTCTCTCCTCTTTCCAATATACCCTCCCCCTAGAGCAGAGTTCCCAGTGTAGAGGCTGCTAATTACACTAACGATGGGCGTTCTGCAATGTGTCCCCATTTGTCAGTTTCGTTACAATGGCAGCAGATGGGGAGGGGGGGAGGAGGAAGAGGAGGGGGCCGTGATTACAAGATTACGATGTCACAGCAGTAAACATCAGAATCATTGCAGTTCTCCGGGAAACAGCTAACATTGGTGGAGGAAAAGTGTTGCCCTCACTTCCCCAAAAAACCTCTTAAGAAGCAGTGCCAACTTTTAACCACTAGTGTTCCTTGACAACTGTAGGCAAGCAAACAGTTGTTTTGTTTTAAATGGCTCCCCCCCCAGTTGTTGTTTTTTTAACCAAGCCTGGCTGTCAAAGCAGGCTTTCAGGCATAATTACTTGCTAATCAACAAGGCTAAAACAAAAAAACCAAACAAAAAAATGCTCCACGGTAGATTTTTGTAAAAAAGCTAAAAACAGGCAATTAAAATATTAAGAGTCTTTCTTTAAAAAATCACCACCCGACTAGTAACATAGGTGTGCATTTTTTTTTGGGGGGGGGGGTTACAAAAAAAAAGGTGTTTGAAAGTACTTGGATAACTTATAATCGCTCAGGAAGTCCTTGAATCGACCTGGGGAGGAATGGCAAACATTGATATATAGCAGGTAAGAATATAAAAGTTAAAGGTAAAGATTCACCTTGCACATATGTGCTAGTCATTCCCGATTCTAGGCGGCGGTGCTCATCTCTGTTTCAAAGCCAAAGAGCCAGCGGTGTCCGAAGGCATCTCCGTGGTCATGTGGCCAGCATGACTAAACGCCAAAGGTGCATGGAACACTGTAGTTTTTCCAGCAAAGGTGGTTTCTATTTTTCTACTTGCATTTTTACGTGCTTTCGAAATGCTAGGTTGGCAGAAGCTGGGACAAGTAACGGGAGCTCACTCCGTTATGTGGCACTAGGGATTCAAACCGCCGAACTGCCGACCTTTATGATCGACAAGCTCGGCATCTTAGCCACAAAGAATATAGATCTGTTTAATTCATTGGCTGTTTTCATACTTTGTGCTAAATCTTTTTAGGAATCTGGCTTAACTGTGTGAACACGGGCATTGTCGTTTCTAAACCATGAATAGTATGTTGTGTGCAAACCCAGTTACTTGTATTATAACAAATCATCCTTACACAAACCAGCATAGTATATGAATACTATCTGAGTAATACTAGCTTCTCATAAAATGGTAAGCCACAGTATTATTTCTGTATCACAACAGCTGGGTTTATATAATGCGCCATACACAAACCAAAATTTATTTTTCTACCTTGGCACAGTGTACATCTAGCTATTGGACAGAGGTCGATCAGGGTTATAGAAATGCATCTTTCTCAGATTATCCCAAAGGTGCTTTTTTCAAGAGGCAATTGGATTTTCTTTGTTATTCCTTGATGATATTTCACTTCTCATTCATGAAGCTTCTTCCATTCTGGAGCTTCTTGGATGAGAAGCGAAACGTCTCCTAGGAAAAACAAAGAAAACCCAGTTGCTTCTTCCGTTCTGACTTCAGAACAGAAGAAGCTTCTTGGATGAGAAGTGAAATGTCTTCTAGGAAAAAAAGAGAAAACCCAGTTGCTTCTTCCGTTCTGAAGTCAGAACGGAAGAAGCTTCTTGGATGAGAAGTGAAACGTCTTCTAGGAAAAACAGAGAAAACTCAGTTGCTTCTTCCATTCTGACTTCAGAATGGAAGAAGCTTCTTGGATGAGAAGTGAAACGTCTTCTAGGAAAAACAAAGAAAACCCAGTTGCTTCTTCCATTCTGACTTCAGAATGGAAGAAGCTTCTTGGATGAGAAGTGAAACATCTTCTAGGAAAAACAAAGAAAACCCAGTTGCTTCTTCCATTCTGACTTCAGAACGGAAGAAACTTCTTGGATGAGAAGCGAAACGGCTTCTAGGAAAAACAGAGAAAACCCAGTTGCTTCTTCCGTTCTGACTTCAGAACAGAAGAAGCTTCTTGGATGAGAAGTGAAACGTCTTCTAGGAAAAACAAAGAAAACCCAGTTGCTTCTTCCTTTCTGATTTCAGAACAGAAGAAGCTTCTTGGATGAGAAGCGAAACAGCTTCTAGGAAAAACAAAGAAAACCAAGTTGCTTCTTCCATTCTGACTTCAGAATGGAAGAAGCTTCTTGGATGAGAAGTGAAACGTCTTCAAGGGAAAACAAAGGAAGTCCACCTGCATCTAGGAAAATCACCTTTGGAAGAAACGTGACCTGGATGACTGAGAATCTCCACAGACATTTCCCAGGCGATCCCAAAAGTCTGGGAATGGATTGAGAACTCTTCAGTCTACCACTTATACCAAAGGAGCAGTAGAAACCAAGGGCACTGAAAATGAAGTATGAAATCCCAGTGGCTACTATATAGGCAGTGCTGATATCTCTGCATGGCATATTTTACTTTAAGAGGTGTAATGATTGTTTAAAAAGAAAACGCAGTTCGGTTGAGGGACAATCGAGTGGTGCTCAGTGAAACGGCCACAATGGCTCCCATCCTGCAAGAGATAACACCAACATTTCTGTGAAAGTAGCAAGGCCCCTAAATCAAGCTTAATGAATGAAATCCCAGCATCTTTAGGCTGAGCTTGGAAAGAGCCCTGCTTCATAATCCTTCAGAGCATTTGCCAGTCAACAATGAAAAAGACCCAGTTAGATACGCCACCAGGTCTGTCTCAATAGAAGGTGGCGTCCTGTACCCTTAAAGATAAGCTAATATAGAAGTGGCTACAGTTTTCTCTCCTGGTCTGGCATTAACGATAGTAACCACTCAACGCGGCTTGCCCTCCTGAATTTTGGCTGTGTTTCAGGAAGCCAAGAGCTGGTTTAGAATTGGAATGGTGCAGAGACGCTCAAAAAGATCAGACTTATGTGTCCCTGAACCCCATTTTCCAACATCAGCGGTCCTAGTTGACTGGATTCTAACATACATTGGCCTCCAAGGCAGGGGTGGGTTCCGGCTTCTGTTACTGCCAGTTTGTGCATGCACACGTTTGATGCGCGCTTGATGCACGCTTGATGCATGCTTGATGTGTGCTTGATGCATGCTTGATGCACGCTTGATGCATGCATGAACAGTAGTAATAAAATTGCTTCTCCACATGCACAGAAGCAAAAAAATAAGATGGTGTTGCCTATGGCATCACCGATAGAACCAGTTCGGGGGCATGGCCAGCCACGTTACTACCTACTCGGCCGAACTGGTCCAAACCGGTAGGAACCCACCTCTGATCCAAGGACAATTGGAAGTCCAGGATGATTTCGCCCTATTGTATTTAATTTCCAAAAAGCATTAGGGCGAGGAAGCGAAGAGGAGAAGGAGATTACACAAGCGTTGCCAGTACAGGTTGTCCTTGACTTACAACAGTTCACTTAATGACCATTTGAAGTTACACTGGCACTGGAAAAAGGGACTTGTGAGTATTTTTCACACTTACGACCATTGCTGCATCCCCATGGCCACATGGTTAAAATTCAGCCTCTTATCAAAGGACTTATATTTATGAGGGTTCCAGTGTCTGAAGATCAAGAGATCACCTTTTCAGGGGTGAGATTCTACTGGTTCAGACCAGTATGGGAAAATCGGTAGCTCCGGCAATCAGCTGGGAGCGAACTGGTTCACTCCGACAATCAGCTGGGCCTGCTCTATCCTGTCCTTTATTTCCTGCTTTCTAGCTCTTCTCAATCGTGTGGCACAGATGATTCCCCCCCCCCAGCTGTTTTACTTACCATTGCTGACTTGGAAGGTAAGCAGCTGAGCTTCTAAATGCTCTATTTTCAGCACTGTGCACATATGCAAAATACACATGTGCAGAAACCAGCAGCATCCCACCACTGGACCCTTTGTGACCTTCTTACAAACAAAGTCAATGGGAAGCCAGGTTCACTTAGCAACCATGTTACTAATTACACAACTGTGTTGTCTGATTGATTAATTTCATGTTCTTTGTCTATCATTGAAAAACAGGGAGGGGAAAGTGAAAGAACTTAACACTTAAATGCTTCGTCTTTCTTATTCTCCGCTCTCACCTGCCTTTCAGCTTCTCATCCCACTTCTCTCTCCTCCCTCCTGTGCTCTGCCAGTCTCACCATATGCCCTTGCCTTCCAATGTTTAGCAAATGTTTGATTCTGTTATCAGTCTCTGGCTTGCCTTTTCACCCCCTCTCCTTCCCTTTTGAGACAGATGGAAGTTGAATCTGCTCAGAACCCAGCCTTGTTGCATTTACAACAGTGAGTGGGGGAAAAAAATGGATTATTTATGGTCACCTAACTAAGGCCTGCCATTGTCAAGAAGTCCTTATAATGGGAAAGAGCTCCATTCTGTGACAAACGCTTTTTGCTTCTGAGTTTGTTTCTAGTTCCTGACTCCCAACTCTCCTTGTCTTCTCGCTCCAGGTACATATAGATACACAACACACCCACTGTCAGAGTATATTCATGAACTGGAATAGGGCTTAGTAACAAGGTCAGCCAATGGGAGCTGAAACACTTTGGAGCCTGGGCGTGGCTTAGCTTTGTAGCTCTGAGTCTGTGCTAAAGCTAAAACTAGTCTGAACTGAAACTAAAACCAATCTCTCCTCTCCTCCACGTTGGAAGAGCAACTCTTGGTATTGTATATTATGTCTCATGTGTTATTATGTATATAAAAAAGAAGTTAATCCTGCTGAATCAGTTACCTGTGTGTGTGTGGTTTCTGGATTTGATTGCTGCAACAAACTCTTACACACACTCCTGAATTTCTGATTTCTTATTGGGAGCAGAGGGTTTCCCCCTTCTTCACAGTGGCTTCTTTCTCATTATACTGTCTTCTGTTTAGCCTTTGCATCCTGAAGACGCAGATGAAACAAGAATGTGGAATCTCTTTGTGGAATTTATACTCGGTACTCTGAATGTGGAACGAGAATCTCTTTGTTGGAATTTATACTCTGTACTCTGAATACTAATACTGGGGAAAAAATGGTGGTTAAAATCCAAGATGTGGTTGGAGCATCTGGTGCTCAGCAAGACTGTTCCTTGATGCTTAGTTAACAGTGGGAGAAGTTCTCTCCTCTGATGAAACTAGTCAAAGATAAGGGTTGCTACCTGACTGAAGAAAAGGCTTGTTGATTAATTTTTGCACTTCAGTTGATTTGGCAGAAACACCCATGCATTTTCCAGAGAGGAAAAAACAACAGTCAGAACAGCGGGATTAGGAGGGAATAGTAAGGCTTTTTTGCATTTATGTGGCTAGTCCTTGGCAGTAGCCTGAACTAGATTATTTCTCAAAGCAAAAGTGGTAGAATATTGTCAGTTCATAAGATAGGAGCTAATGCCGTGCTTACCTGAAAATAAGACATTATTTTCATTATTTTTATAATTTTCATAATTTTCATAAATTATTTTCTTTTACCCCCAAAATAAGTGCTTGGTCTCATTTTGGGGGTGGGGGGATTGTCTTATTATTATTGAGGTGCAGGAGGCCCTTTAACCTCAAACCATGGATCAGCTGATCCAGAGAGGGCTGGAAGTTCTGTCTCTGTTTCTGGCACTCTTGCCAGCCCTGGTATCGCTGGGCCTGCTGCTCTTTTTGCGGCCGCCACTAAGAGAAGAGGCACAGTAGCTAGGGTTTGCGGGAGCGGCCTCAGCGAGGCCATTCTGTGTGGATGGCAGGTGCATGTGAGGCACATGGAGCATGTCCCCCCCCCACAAGAAATATAGACCAGCTGTGCATGTGTTTAAATATTTTAGGGGAGGACTTATTTGGGGGGGAGGGCTTATTTTAGCGCATGCACTCAAAAGCCCGATTGGGCTTATTATCCAGGGAGGTCTTAATTTTGGGGAAACAGATAACAACAGACAGATGTTTGGCATGTGGCCATAGTCAGTATTATATTAGAGACAAATTTTGCTTTGGAATTCTTATGCATATTTCACATAGGTTTATCCTGGTTATTGAATCAAGTTATTTTCTGGTTCAGGCAAAACACTGAATCATAAATTCACCAATTGGCCCAAATTTCCACAGCATAATAAGACAGAAAGAGCCATCTAAGATTGATATTAACCAAGCTTAGCATATTATGCAAATGCAGCCATTAAGTCTTTAGATAGCTGGACAAACAGGTTCTGTGAATCCAGCCTCTGAATCACCTCTGTTGATCTCAAGGGGATTTATAGTATATCTAATCTAAGGTGCTTGAGAAGTGGGGAAGAACCATTTCTAATTCATCGTAGGCATTATTATTATTATTGTTGTTGTTGTTGTTGTTATTTTACTAATGATTTGGCTCGTATAAATCTTTGTAGATTTGGAACTTCGTAGAAGTGGAAACTAATCAAGGAGAAAAGCAACTTAGAACTAAAGACAAATTTCCTGACAGTTAGAACAATTAATCAGTGGAACAACTTGCCCCCAGAAGTTGTAAATGCTCCAACACTGGACGTTTTTAAGATTGGATAACAAATTGTCTGAAATGGTATAAGGTTTCCTGTCAAAGCAGGGAGTTGGACTAGAAGACCTCCATGGTCCCTTCCAATTCTGTTATTCAGCCAATCATTTTTCTAGGTGAAAGTAAAAACTGAACATGAGACCTGCTGCAACTGTTATTTTATTCTATTCAAGTTGTTGGTCAATTCGGCTGTGTATTTCTTTTTTAGGGATGTTTTGTCTGAAGCAGGAGGCAGTAGCTTACTCAAGAAACTATGTTCAAAAGAAGCCATGGCTTTCTGTGGCTCCAATTATTGTCTGGGAGGGAAGTGTAATGTTCGGTTTTGTCTATATTTGTCCTCCTCTAAAGAAAACTTAAAGCTGGAAGGAAGGAAGAATCCCAGGGCACACACTCTCTTCTTTCATCAAAATCATGATTGACACCCAGAGCTCTGACGGGGTTACCTCTTTCATCATCACAGCATAGGCTTCCTGCTCCACAAAGATCATAACACCCCAAACTCAAGAGAACAAACCTTGGCCACTCTAGCTACAATAATCCCCCAACGTAAAATAAAATACAATCTAATTGTTTCCATGGTTACAAGAAGTGGCCTTTTGAACAAGACAAGCATCATCATTGCTGCCACAAGGTTAAGGCAGATGGGGGTGGTGGGAGGGGAAGAGAGGAGGGGGCACAAATGTGTTGTCTTTGGAAAAACCATGGCAACAGATTTTTTTTCCAGAGAAAGAGAGAGAGGGGGGAGGGAGGGAGGGAGGGAGGGAGGGGGGAGGGAGAGAGAGAGAGCAACTGCAAGTGTCAAGGCTGTAGAGAAGACATTTGGGCTTCCCAATGTCATTGCCAAGAGCTCAGCAAACGCGACAGCTGCGTTTCCCTGTTCTTCAGTTTCCCATTGGGGAGAATCAGGAGCTCCATCCAGCAGCCTTGAGAGCTCTCCATGCAACTCATCGTGTTGTAAGGACGACTACGCCAACTTGAGCCTGGTGAATTTTAGATAGTTTTCAACAAGGAGAACGTTTTTGAAAGGATGGAGCAGGGGATTCCTACCTTGCGTTATGGCTTGGGGTGAGATGAGTCATTCAGGCTCCCAAAAACGGTGTATTTGCGGCTCAGTATCAAGTCTGTCCAAGTTTATTTAGTTTTCATCCACCTTTATTACTTTACAAGGAACTTATGAGCCACCGTGGTCCATGGTTAGAGTGCTGTACTACAGACTGCTCCTGCTGCCTGCCTGCAATTTGGCAGTTCAAATCTCACCAGGCTCAAGGTTGACTCGGCCTTTCATCCTTCCGAGGTGGGTAAAATGAGGACCCAAAATTGTTGGGGGCAAGAGGCTGATTCTGTAAACCGCTTAGAGAGGGCTGCAAAGCACTGTGAAGCAGTATATAAGTCTAAGTGCTATTGTTATTAAGGTGGCAAACATACACAATACTCCTTCTTTCTCCTATTTTTCTCCCACAACAACAACCTAGTGAGGTGAGATGGGCTGAGAAAGTGTGACTGGCCCAAAATCACCTAGCTGACCTTCATGCTTAGGGAGAGATTAGCACTCACAGCCTTCTGCTTTCTAGGGCACCACCTTAACCACAACACCAAATTGGTTCTTTCCAAATAGTCTATTATATCAAGGCTAGTACTTGAGGTTATGCTATTGTTTGTTTGTTTTTGCATGTTCAGTTGGGGTTTTGGTGATCAAGGAGAACACTTAGAGTGTGTGTGTGTGTGTGTGTGTGTGTGTGTGTCTGTGTCTGTGTCTGTGTCTGTGTCTGTCTGTGTGTGTGTTTAGGGATGTCTCTTTTCAAGCTGTGCTCATGTCTTAGCACTTCAAGGAAGATAGGAACCTCTAATGTTAATTTTCAGCAGTTATAAGTGGAGCTGAACTCTAAGGGCTACCAAAAAAAGGGGGAGACAGGAGTTCATCCACCTCTGATTTCTGGTATAGGCATTGGGGGTCTCACTGGCATAGGTGTGCCAATCCCATGAAATCCATTTGTGGGATGGTAGGAGGTTTCCTGCACTGAGCAAGGATTGGATTAGATAACCTCTAAGACCCCTCCCTATTCTATGAATCTATGACTAGGCGTTGTTTGTGGCTGTTAGAAGCAGAAATGTTGCCTCTCTGACCCATGCTCAAGACGTACCATACTTATTGACTCAGAAGAAAGTCTTATTGAGCTCAGTAGGACTTCATGATAGATTCAGTCAAGCTTATCTGCAGCTGGTTACATAGATGTGTCCATACAGTATAGAGCAGGTGTCTCCAACCTTAGCAACTTTAAGACTTGTAGACTTCAACTTCAAGACTTGTAAAGTCCACAAGTCTTAAAGTTGCCAAGGTTGGAGACCCCTGGTGTAGAGACAGGAAATGCTTTTCCATTGCTTTTTCTTTGGGTCATTGATTTCATTTTGTCACCCACAGTCTAAAAGGTTGACCTCTCATCCAAACACTAACCACCATTTGTTTGATGTTTTATGAAATCAGCTACACGAACAGGAACAGACGTTGTAAGAGTCTCTCCAAACTTAATAAAGTCAAGCGTACGTTCTTAACCAATGATGCAGACTCACCTGAACTTCAGTGTGCTTAGAAGATAGACATCACACATTGCCTAGCTAGCCAGATGTTGCATCTGCAGCTGATGATACCCAGATTGGCCACTCTATTTTCAGGATTAAATTCCTCAAATGTGCACTCTTCATCTCCTAGAACTCCTTGCCTTCATGGACAGTGCTGAGAATTCTGGCAGTTAGAAGACAACCTGATTGGGCAAGGCTGTCCTAGTATATCAACTTTGCACAGGTTTTGGGTCTTGGTGTTGGCACAAAGAAATAACAGAATAACAGAGTTGCAAGGGACCTTTGAGGTCTTCTAGTCCAAACCTCTGCATAAGGAGGAAACCCTACCTACAGCATTCTACACAAGTGGTTACCCAACATCTTCTTAAAAACTTCCAGTTTTGGAGTATTCACAACTTCTGGAGGCAAACTGCTCCACTGATTAATTGTTTTCACCGTCAAGAGATGTCTCCTTAGTACTAGATTGCTTCTCTCCTTGATTACTTCCCACCCATTGCTTCTTGTCTTGCCTTCTAGTGCTTTGGAGAATAGGTTGGTCCCCTCTTCTTTGTGGCAGCCCTTCACATATTGGAACACTGGTATCATGTCATCCCTAGTCCTTCATTTCGCTGGACTAGACAAATCCAATTTCTGGATTTAAACCTGATCCCTCTGGAGGAACCCAGGTTGGAGAAAGACGACCCAGAAGAATCTGTTTACCAGAAGAAACAGCGAGAAAGCAGTGGTGCTCTGGAAAAAAAACCAGTGAAAACATAATGATTTGTTAATTTTGCAGATTATAGCCTAGGCTACAAGTGACATCATACATAGCAGGATGCAGCAAGAAACAGGTTCCGGAGGCAATATTGAAGAGCTGCTTGCTTTACTAATCCACAGTCTTCTTTTCTTTCCTTCTCCCTCCCCGCCTCCTGCTGTCCCCTCCCCATTTCTTTTTAATCATCTGCAGTTTGGAAAGTTAGCCAAATAATTGCAGAGATAATTGGATGATGACTGTTTATCTCAGTAGAGCAAGTATTGAAAAGAGGGTACTTTGTATATTTTTTTTCTCTCCACCGCCACTTACCCCTGTAATTGTTTTTCATCAACGGCTTTTTTCAGAATTCCAGGAAAGACATTTTCTATGATGTAGATCAGAAACGCACAACGTGAGTCCTCAGGTTACGTGCAGTTCCCCCCAATTCTCTATTATGGATTGTCGTCTTTTTTTTTTAAAAAAAAAAAATCTAATATGGAAATTGCAAAATCTTGGCTTGGAAAGAGACTTTAGCCGTTGTGACGAAGCTGTGGCATGCGTGCCACCTGTGGCATGCGCAGCCCTCTCTGCAGGTACATGATCTGCCACCCGGCTCAGCTCCACCACGCATACGCATGTGCCTCCCACCTGCCAGCTGACTTTTGGGTCTCTGCTGGTTTCTGCTCCCCCACTCCACTTTTGGTGCCAGGAGCCCATTTTTCATCCTCCCAGAAAGCCTCCGGAGCCTGGGGAGGGTAAAAACGCTTCCCCCACTGTGGTGCAGGAAGCCGAGTAGGCCATGCAGGGTGGGGGTGGGAGGGTTGTGCGCACATGCACAGGGAGTGGGCACATTGCATTGTGGTTGCTGGCGCATGCGCACATTTTCAGCATGCGAGGAGGAAAAGGTTAGCCATCACTGGACTATACTGTAGAGAAGAAGAACAAAGATGATTAGGGGACTGGAAGCCAAAACATATGAAAAATGGTTGGAGGAATTGGTATGTCTTAGTTTAATGGAAAAAAGGGACTACTGGTTACATGATAGCAGTGTTCCAATATTTGAGAGGCTGCCAAAAAGAATATATCTATATCTATATCATCTATATCATCTATATCTATCTATCATCTATCATCTATCATCTATCATCTATCATCTATCATCTATCATCTATCATCTATCATCTATCATCTATCATCTATCATCTATCATCTATCATCTATCATCTATCATCTATCATCTATCATCTATCATCTATCATCTATCATCTATCATCTATCATCTATCATCTATCATCTATCTATCATCTATCATCTATCATCTATCATCTATCATCTATATCTATCTATCATCTATCATCTATCATCTATATCTATCTATCATCTATCATCTATCATCTATCATCTATCATCTATCATCTATCATCTATCATCTATCATCTATCATCTATCATCTATCATCTATCATCTATCATCTATCATCTATCATCTATCATCTATCATCTATCATCTATCATCTATCATCTATCATCTATCATCTATCATCTATCATCTATCATCTATCATCTATCATCTATCATCTATCATCTATCATCTATCATCTATCATCTATCATCTATCATCTATCATCTATCATCTATCATCTATCATCTATCATCTATCATCTATCATCTATCATCTATCATCTATATACCTATACCTATACCTATACCTATACCTATACATCTACATCTACATCTATATACACTGGTGGGATTCAGCCAGTTCGCACCTATTCGGGAGAACCACTTGTTAACATTCTAAGCAGTTCAGAGAACTGTTTGTTGGAAGAAATCTCCTTTTGTTTTTCTCCACTTTACAGGGCTAATCCTGTAAGGAAGGCAGGAAGGAAACATTCTGGTGTTGTTTCTAGCCTAACCTTTATTGCCCTGCTTACAGAAACTGCCTCTCTGGTTAACCCATGTTACATTATAACAGCTAAGGCAAAGCGCCCATTAACATAGTGATGTTGAGTTGGCTATGCCCACCCAGTCACATGACCAGGTGTTATTTGAATCCCACCACTGTCTATATCTGTACCTGTACCTGTACCTATCTATATCTATCTCTATCTCTATCTCTATCTCTATCTCTATCTCTATCTCTATCTCTATCTCTATCTCTATCTCTATCTCTATCTCTATCTCTATCTCTATCTCTATCTCTATCTCTATCTCTATCTCTATCTCTATCTCTATCATCTATATCTATATCTATATCTATATAGATATACCTATACTTATATCATCCATACCTATACCTATACCTATACCTATACCTACCTACCTACCTACCTATCTATCTTTTTATTTATCTATAAGAATGGACTTTGCAATGGACTGATGGCATTGCACACTGCCAGATGTTTGGTCCCCTGTACAATGATCATTATAGCTTTAATTGGAATCTGCTTTACTCTCTGGAATATGACTTATCTCAATTTACTTTTAATTAGGTGAAAACTGCAGGAACCTTCAGAGTCGGTTTTCACCAGATACGTGCCAATATGATATATCCAATAAAGCTATTCTTTGAGGAATCTACCTGCCTCGGGAGTTTTGCTTTCGACGGGTCTATTTCTTGGAACCCTGACACAAGTTGGATTTCAGCTTCAGGGAGAAAGCTCGTCACTCTGGAAAATGGGCATTCAGAGGGATACCTCCAAGTGGTTGCATAAATCACAGAATGTAAGATCTTATTCCTGCCATGGTGGGGAGTGAGCTAGAAACAAAAAAACAAAAAACAAAAACAGGTTCTCTCAGTTGGCTGAATTGGAGAACTATGCATGCCAAAATAGCTGAGTGGAGAAGTGATGGACGGACAGCTCTGCAATGATGCTATGAAATGGTTTCGGATGGTTATTGATAGGGCATAAGGGCTTTAGCTGAATGAGGGAGTGGGGTCATCAAAGCATGGACAGGCTGGAGGGCTTTAGTCCTTTTTAATGCTTAGATTTACAGGCAACTGCATGGGCGAAGCACATGCACAGCAAGCTGGCAGTAACACTGGCAGCAGCCCACCCCTGGTTTAGGTAAACATTTGATAGTTGAATGTAGGAACTGGCACTTTACAGGTGAACCAACTTCTTGAACACTCATTATCCTGATATTTTATTTGGGTTGTCATTTGTTCAGAAAATTTATTATCTTCCCCAAATCTACAGGGAATCTCAGAGGTTAACAACCATAACCCTCAAGGCATCAAGCATTCATGCTGAAAAAAATTAAAATATCCACAGTGTGTATGTATATATAAATAAATACACACCCATACATTCACGTTAAAATCAATTAACTAAAACAATCCCCAGAGCTATCATTCATTCTAAATGCATCAGCCTTCTCAAACACCCTTGAGAACTGCGGCTGCAACGGCCTTGTAAATTGGTTCTTATTTCAGAAAAGAGAACAAAAGCAGATTGCAAAATTTATGTGCGCCAATTGACATGCATAGAGTAGATACCGAAGTAAGTTTTATAATTCAAATACGCTGGAGTCCTTGGTGTATTTGTTTAATTCAAACACGAACGCAGGACAGCACACCGATTATGAGCAATTGACTTGAGTGCTTATTGCTTAATCTATTGACTAAGATAGGTGCAAGCCCAATAAATTACTGCCTAACTGTTAAGTATCAATGGACAAATCCATACTTCTTACTCTTCCTTTTTAACTCAAATTGAAACCTAATGGCTCCTCACATGCAGGCCAGCTATCCTTAAAGCAAGACACAAGATCTCCTTTTCTCCTTGCATATTCATCGCAGTAGCATACTTAATTTATTTTCTCTGATGATGCGGTGATTGTTCAACACAAAGGTGCTTTTTCAAGAGGCAACTGGACTGTTTGGTTTTTCTTTGAAGACATTACGCTTCTCATCCAAGAAGGGGAAACAAAACAGCCACTCCATAAAACACATGGCTCAACGTAGGAGAACAAACCCATTAGGACAAGATTCAACATCCATCTGCATCAGGGGTGGGTTTCTCGCCCCGTTCCAACCGGTTCGGTTGGAATGGGGCCGGTGGCGTCCTCGTGCACGGGCGCGGTGCACGCATGCGTACTAGCGTCTGCGCGACGCTCCAGCTGCTCCTGGACAATCGCGCAGGTGCTGTATGCGTCCTGCGCATGCGTGGAAGCGCAGAAGTCAAAACCGGGTAAGGACCGCAGGCGGGCGCACCCTTCGCCGTTCCCGAAAGTTACTTACTTCCGGGTTCGGCGACCAACCGGTTCGCAGGGACCGCTGCGAACCGGTTGAAACCCACCCCTGATCTGCATTTAAAAGATCAAAGGCCACTCTTTTGAAGATGGCAAAGTCCACATTTTGGACAGAGAGGACTGCTGATTTGAAAGAGGGGTCAAAGAGGCCATCTATGTTAAAATTGAACCGCTCTCCCTCAACAGAGGGTGAGGGATACAACATCACCTATCTCCAGTCTACAACACAGTCCTTTCAACAATTCCAAGAAGGATCCACTCCCATTTGCACTACGCAGGTGACCCTGGCAACACAGGTAAACCTCCAGGTGGCCTCAAGGACTCTCTCAAAGAATGCAAACAACCAGCTGTCTGCAAGGAGTATAAATCTCTCCCCACCACCCAGTCGGAGCTGAAGAAGTTTTGGGGATGAGAAGTGAAAGATCTTCAAAGAAAAACAAGAAAGTCCTGTTGCCTCTTAAAAAAAAAAAAAACACCTTTGGGACAACCATGACCTGGATGACTGAGAATTTCCACAGACATTTATGATTGTTGGACCTTTCCGGGGCTAAGTGTGGAAGTTTGCATGTGAGAAGCAATTATTGTAGGTTTCAATTTGAGTTAAAACTGAAGAACTCTAAAAGGAGAAAATAAGAAGTATGGATTGAAAGTAAGAAATATGGATTGGTCTATTGATACTTAGCAGTCGGGCAATAATTTACTGGGTTTGCACCTTCCTTGTTCAATAGATTAAGATCCTTTTCTGGCAGCCATTTCTGGTGAAACAATGTTCGCCTAGTCAGCGAGGAATCCGATTAACCCACAGCAGCATCCCTAATGTGTGCAAAGCAGTTGTGGTTACTTGGTTATCACTGCCTCATGCTCCGCTCTTAATTATGAGCCAATAACCCCCCCTACGCTCCTCATGAGATTTTGATGCCCTTCTCTTGCTTTGCAATGCTCCCAATTTTGTTGCATTTGCAACAACTGCCTCAACTCAAGCAGAGGACACTTTGATGTGAATTTATCTGAAAGGATGAGTTTTTCTCCCATACTGGATTGAAGCATCACTTGGGCACGTGTAGTTCCCTGACATGACATTGAGACAAGAGATAACCAAACCCAAGAAGATGTTTATCTACTTGACCCTTGCCTTTGGATAGAATAGAATAGAATAGAACAATGGAATGGAATGGAATACAATAGATTAGATCAGATTAGATTAGAATAGAACAATGGAATGGAATAGAATAGAACAGAACAATGGAATGGAATGGAGTGGAATGGAATGGATTAGAAGAATAGAATAGACTAGAAAAGAACAATGGAATGGAATGGAGTAGAGTAGAACAGAACAATGGAGTGGAATGGAATGGAATGGAATAGAATAGAATAGAATAGAATAGAATAGAATAGAACAGAACAGAACAGAACAATGGAATAGAATAGAATAGAATAATGGAATGGAGTGGAACAGAATACAATAGAATAGAATAGTTTGAAGGGACCTTGGAAGTCCAGGTTCTGACCCCCTACTTAGGTGGGAAACCCTATACACATGATGATGAACTTATGGCATGTGTGCCCGAAGTGATCACTTGACCTTTGTGTGTGCAGCAGTGCTGGAAACCGGAAGAGCTGGTCTTCCATTTTCCAGTGTGAGCATGCGTGCCGGCCACCACTTGGTGCCAAAAAGATTTGCCATTACTGTCCTATACTATGTCAGACAAATGGTTATCTAATCTCTTCTAAGGAAATTTCTCCTTAGTTCTAATTTGCTTCTCTCCTTGATTAGTTTCCACCCATTGCTTCTTGTCTTGCCTTTACGTGCTTTGGAGAATAGCTTGACCCCCTCTTCTTTGTGGCAGCCCCTGAAATATTGGAAGGCTGCTATCATGTCACCCCTAGTCCTTCTTTTCATTAAACTAGACATACCCAGTTCCTGCAACCGTTTTTAGCCTCCAATCCCCTAATCATCCTGGTTGCTCTTCTCTGCACTCTTTCTAGAGTCTCAACACCTTTGGATGTTGGAAGGAGAAGGAAAACATTCCTTTCACACCAAAACAGAAGCATTAAGTCCATGTCACTAACAGACTGGAAATAAGAGGAAGACAACTTCATGGAAAAGTGACTGAAGGGAGAGATTAACTCAGCATGTTTGGGCTGTAGTGAAAAAAGCTCCGTGGCTGAATATTCTGTCTTATATTTTAGGTTGACTATTGCAGTGATTTTTTTTAAAAAAATCAGACCCCATACTTTTTGTTAAGGATACCTCTCTCCTTCCTCGTATGATCTCAACTGGTCAAGCATCAGTAGGAGAAGGCAATTGATTTTGTACCAATTTTACTTTCGCCAGTTGACAGCACGATAAAGCAGATGTGATGTAGAGAGTTTCCCAGACCATAATCAATAATCATGTCACATTACAGGAGGCTGAGAGTGTTGCTAATACGGCCCTCGGCGGGATCATTAAAATGATAAGTGGTTCATCAATGCCTACCTGGGCTAGAAATGTTACGGCTCCCCAACCACGGCTGCTAAGCGATGTATGGAACGGAGAACTCCAACACCACCCAAAGAGACTTTGCATGGGCAGGAGAGTGGCACTGTCCATGTAGCTAAGGAATTCGAAGCCGAGATCCCAACTTGGCACCCTCCGGATGTATCTGATTAATCGGTTTATTGCAATCTTAGACAGGAGTGGGATCCAACCGGTTTAACAACCGGTTCGCTGAGCGCATGTGCCAGGATGCGCAATGCATGCACCTGTGCAATACAGAGAAGACTTACCATATTTTTTTGAGTATAAGACGCACCGGAGTATAGGACGCAGCAAGGTTTTGAAGAGGAAAGTTTTTTTTTAAAAGTTTTTGCACTCTGCAAACCTCCCAAAAACGGCCCATTTTTTGCAAAAAAACGGGGCTGTTTTTTTAAAGGGCATAAATAGCCCTTGGGAGGCTTGTAGAATGTTCCGGGGGGGGGGGGGGCAAAACGAGCAAAAAAACGGCCCGTTTTTCGCAAAAACGGCCCCATTTTTTTTTGTCAAAAAAGGCCATGGATAGCCCTCTGCACGCCTCATTTTTGGGAAAAAGAGAGGGGCTATGCAGAGGTTTGGGAGGCTTGTATAGTGCTCCTGGGGGCTGGGGGGGGGCAAATGAGCAAAAATGCCCATTTTTTGCTCATTTTTGCCCTCCCCAGGAGCACTCTACAAGCCTCCCAAACCCTCTGCACATCCATTTTTGCAAAGGGGGTGGGGTTTCGGTAGGCCAAAAATGCTGTATTCAGTGTAGAAGACACACCCAGATTTTCACCCTCTTTCTTGGGAGAAAAAAGTTGTGTCTTATACTCTGAAAAATATAGTATATCTTCCAGTATTCGCTGGAGGACCCCTGAGGCCTGAGGGTCACTGGTTAGAATGCAGTATTGCAGGCTAACTCTGCCCTCAGCCTGGAGTTCAATCCTGAGGCTTGACAGCCTTCCATCCTTCTGAGACCGGTAAATGTGAATCCAGATTGTTGAAGGCAATATTCTGACATTATAAACTGTCCAGAGAATGTGCAAAACACTATGGGGCAATATATAAATCTAAGCACTGTTGCTATTGCTATTCCTCAGCATTGGGAGCCAATTCTTTCAGAAGAAAAGGCAAGGTTAGCAAACAGCAGCCGCAATGGTTGATTAGATGCTTCCGTGCAATTGAGACACAAAGGGCTGGGGGTGATGAGTTCCCTCCCCTCTCGACTTGTATGGTTGTGTGACTCTTGCTTATTTTAATTATCTGTATTTCGTTTTATGTTCCCCTTTTTCCCCTTTTGAATTGTTCGCCGCCCTGAGTCCTCCTGGAGAAGGGCGGCATATAAATAATAAAATTCAATTCAATTCAATTCAAAGGTCACCAAAGATTCCCAGTCACCTGTGGAACTAATGAACTTCTCCCTCAGCCTTTCATCCCTTGTGGAGAGGTTAGGGGATGGGAGGTGTGGGGGTAGACAACCAAGTTCACTCTACATGTAGTGTGCATGGGTTCCACCACAAAAGCGCGTAGGACAAAATCGCGCTCGACAAAAGCGTGCTGTGACGTCATCACAGCGCGACGAAAAAGATCGAAAAAATGTAAAAATAAAGCTAAAACCTTCCCCTAACCCCCCCAAACCTAACCCTAACCCTAACCCTAACCCTAACTCTTAACCTAACCCTAAACCTAACCCTAAACCTAACCGTTAAAGTAACGAAAAACGTAACGCTAACCCTTATCCTAACCCTAACGCTAACGCTAACGCTCTAAAGCTAACCCTAACCCTTAACCTAACCCTAACCCTAACCCTAACCCTAACCCTAACCCTTACCTTTATGTGAATCGGCTTGCTTTAATTTAATTTTTATTAATTTTTATTTGAATTTTTCGATCTTTTTCGTCGCGCTGTGATGACGTCAAAGGCGCGATTTTGTCGATCGCGCTTTTGCCGTCCGCGCTTTTGACGGGTCACGGTGTGCATGAACCAATTCCCATATCTACTCTTCAGCACACAGCAGGCTTCACATCTGCAACAGTGACATTGTGTGTCTCCTTGAGCTGGCTCCACCTTCCCACCCATCATTTGTCCCTGGTCAGTGGTACCTTCCCGCTTGCAAGATAAACTCCTTCCAATGTCAGCCAGGCTTCCTTGTTAATTTGTTTTGCTGCGCATGTCATAGTCTGATGTGTAATTAGAAGTCCTGAAGCTGTCTCATGCTTTAATTGCCCTGACAGGGGCCATAGCATATCCGCTTGTTAATTAGTAAACCACAATCTCCCAGGGACTCATTGAGAGCTGTCTTAATTGTATTTCAGCTGGAACTAAGGGATAATTACCCTTCAATACTTTGGCTGCTTTTTAATCTTTTTTTTTTTTTTAAAGAAAGACATAGGGCTTTTCTTTCTTTTTTTAAACTATATTTTGTCTCCTCTTCTTCTGTATTCCTTTACTGTCTCTTTTGTCAACAATGCCACAAGCTGTTTTCCCCATACTCCCTTTCAAGGTTTGCTTTTATATCAGAGAAAAGAGAAATTGGAAAGGACAGTTTGGAAAAAAAATAACATGTATCTACTTGGAGGCAGAGCTGAAGGCTTCACTGCAGGGAAGGGACAAGAAAAATGAACCTCGGTTTGGTTACAGCAGGAGCCAGCAAGCTGTGGCCCTCCAATCATTTTTTTCTGTGGCCCCTGGAGGAACTTTCTACCCCAGGATTGCTGAAAATTGGCAATGTGGTTTTTCTGCAGCAGTGAAGTGAAGAATGCCCCAAAATACAGTGTAGGTAGGTAGGTAGATGGGGGAGGGAAGGAAGGAAGGAAAAAAAGCTACTAGCTCCTGTATTTAGTGATGTGGGCATAGAGCAGCAGAGTGTAGGAATCCAGTTTCCCACAACAGATTTACTACCCATATTTCCCCCAAAATAAGACTGGGTCTTATATTAATTTTTGCTCCAAAAGGCACATTAGGGCTTATTTTCTGGTTAGTCTTATTTTGGGGGAAATGGTACTAAATTCATCTGTTTGGCTGA
This sequence comes from Thamnophis sirtalis, assembly GCF_051295495.1. Taxonomy (NCBI): domain Eukaryota; kingdom Metazoa; phylum Chordata; class Lepidosauria; order Squamata; family Natricidae; genus Thamnophis; species Thamnophis sirtalis. Next base: position 12,929,377 of record NW_028261382.1, on the reverse strand, counting down.
CAATCTTATTTTGGGGGTAGGGCTTATATCACAAGCATCCTGAAAGGACTTATTTTTCGGTTGGGTCTTATTTTCAATGAAACAGGGTACTGTATATCCATTATAAGACACACAACAGAATTCATTAAGGTTGCTCCTGGGCTACCAAAATGAGTATATTATGAAATTTTATGTGTGTTTGGTGTGTGTGTGTGTGTGTGTTGGAATCCAAACTGTTCTTTGATGGAAACTTTCATATCCAAGCCATGTCAAAGTATCACCTTTTTTGTTGTGTTGTGTTGTGTTTATGACGCGACAACGATATGCTCCTCCACAAGCTTCTCTAGGCTATATCACTGAAAGTTAGTTAAAGACATCAAGGTGTTTACCTGCTTTCTATCTCCTGAGCCCTACCCCAGGCATTCACCATGTAGAAAAGGAAGGTTTGGATTTTAGCAACAGCAATAACACTTAGACTTACATGCCACTTCATAGTGCTTTACAGCCCTAAGCAGTTTACAGAGTCAGCATATTGCTTTCAACAATCTGGGTCCTCATTTTACTGACCTCGGAAGGATAGAAAGCTCAATCAATCTTAAGCTGTCAGAATCGAACTGCTGGCAGTCACCAGAATTAACCTGCAATGCTGCGTTCTAACCTGTGCCAGCCGCAGCTCTTTTCCCAGAAAAACCTGTCTGGCTAAATCTCAGAGTGTTTTATGCAGAGGTGGGTTCCTACCAGTTTGCACCTATTCGGTAGAACCGGTTCGTCAAATCTACCAAACCGGTTAAAAGAGGTTCCACCAGTGGACCCGGAAAGCAAGCCACACCTACAGAAGAGGTTCCAAATTTTTTTTTGAAACCCACCACTGGTCCTTGGATATGATTATTCTACACTATCATGCTCCTATTTATAAAACTCAGGGGCTCTGTGAAAGGTAAGGATGACTACTGCGTTTGTGGTGCAATCAGAACATTGCGTGTGTTGAAGTTGTTTTAACGCAAACCAAAGATGCCTTTAAAAAAAACAAGTTTACATCATATTCTTATGCATGCCAGTGTTGTGTGTGAGGTAATTTAAAGTGGTTCTGATAAGTGTCGTCGGCATCTTCATATCCGGTCACATGGGCAGCAAGCCACTCCCACAAAGGAAGCCACACCCACAGAGTATGTTCGAACAATTTTTGAAACCCACCACTGGTTTTATGGGACATGCTTGAATTGGGTCTGCTCAGTCAGGACTGGTGAGCCCTTTGTCAAGAACGTTTTAGACTAGATTCCTGCAGGAAGCAAGGCTTGGTAGCCCTAATAGTCTGTTTTACATCGGAGTCCTGATGGTGCAGTGGTTAGAGTGTGGTATTGCAAACTAACTCTACTCACAGCCAGGAGTTCAATCCTGATGGGCTCAAGATTGACTCAACTTTCCATCCCTCCAAGATCAGTAAATGAGGACGCAGATTGTTGGTGGCCATATACTGACTCTGTAAACCACCCAGAAAGTGCCGTAAAGTACTATGAAGTAGTATATAAATCTAAGTCCTATTGTTACTCTGTGATTCCAAACTAGACTATAGCTTGAAATGTACCGTAACTATCTCTGCTTGTAGTAAATCAGTACTTGAAGAAGATTCCAAAAGCTAAATAGTAGCTCCTAGAGAATCTTCTTTCAGATTGTGTTCACACATTGCATGATGTGTACTCATGCACCCGTCATAATATTTTAGTTTGCTTTTGTCTTTGTGGGCTGGGTGAGCTCCACAATGGAGGTGTGTTTGATGAGCTCCACAGTGCCTGATTTACACCTTGGAACAGGGAAACAATCAGCAACATTTCTGAATTGCTGCTCATCTACAGCAATTGGCCAGATAGTGAATACAGCTAGAAGTAGTTGGACCACATCTGGAGTCCACAACTGAGCCCAAAGCTGGCTTGGGAGAACACAACCCACTGTGGTTTATTCTGTAAATCTTTGTTAACCTGTGTTTCACTATGATATGTGGATTGGCGCTATACCATTGGCCAGGCCAGAAACTAGTAAATAGGCAGGTGTTTCAAGGGAGATGTTTCTCTTCCTTGTTTTATCTCTAACTAAATCGTTGAGGAAATATTTCATTTAATTGAACTATTTCCCAACACAGAAGCAGCTCTTCAGCTCCAGCTGAGCATCAACAAATGCAATTTGCAACAGACAAGGAGGGAGCAGCTGCAAGGCTCTTCTAAGTACTTGGCTTCCGAGGCAGCAAATGGATCGAGCTTTCAGATTTTTCAAGAGAGGTCTGATTCCAAAACTACCAATTATGGATTGTTGTTTTTACCTTGTTGCAACTTTGATCCATCAACAGAATGTCTACCGCATGTTGGGTTTTCTTGGGGGGATATGTTCCCTGGTGAAGGACAGAATTATAACTGGAGTTAGTATCTGGAGCATTTATAGCAGGGGTGTCGAACTCATGGCTGGATGCGTTACGTGCTGGCCACGGCCACCCCCATTTTAGCAAAGGGAGAAAAAGTTGTGATATGTGATGTAATGTCAACATGTCATCGCGAGTTTGACATCCCTGATTTATAGGGAACTTAGCATTCCTGTTTTTATGAGAGATGGTGTTCCAAAATCTTTTATCCTTAGAGATTCTAGGGATGTGGTGTTCCAACATCTTTATTCCTAGAGATTCCAATGTTGTAAATGTTTCATTAGCCCTAGTTGCTCATTGGGGCTTTTCTTTGACTCTTAAAGGAATCTTTTCATTCTGGACCTTGCAACCCCAAGGAATAATGTTGATTCTCTTTCTGTAGCTAGAAAGACCTTGGGAGATGGGGTGAAGAGGTGCTGCCTAGGGAACAGCCAGATAACAGACAGAATAGCCCTCAGCTGGATAGTAGCAGAGGTGGGTTCCTACCAGTTCAGCCCGGTTCAGCCGAACTGGTAGTGGAATGCTGTCCTAGGTCGCAGAACCGGCAGTGACCCAGGCTAGCCACGCCCCTGAACCTGTTCCCCGGTCGTTGTCATCGCCATCTTTTTGGGGGGAGTTCTGTGCATAGGCAGAACAATTTCCAGTGCGCGCACGAGCAAACTGGCAGTAATGTCAGCTGAAACCCACCCCTGGATAGTAGATGGGGCAAAGGCTCAAGAAGGGACACTCCATACTTTCTTCTTCTGGTAAAGAAGAAGACCTTGCCACCACACCTCACCAGGTGTGCAATTTTCAAATCAATCATGCTGGACTAGAGGGATTTTTGACTGAGTTCATACATGGGGCTAAGCTATTGTTGATAGAACCAGGGTTCTTGAATAATAATATGACAATACTTTTAACACCTTCAAACAACAACATTTGCCTATTCCCTCGCCCTTGGGAAAGACTCAAAAGGTGGATAGAATCCAGTCTAAACATTTGGCTGATTATGCAACCAACCATAATAATTTATTAAACTTTCATGCTGCTGCCCAGTTCTCAATGACTCTAGAGATCCCACCACAATCAAAGAAAATGATAATAAAACCACTAGAACAGAAAAATAAAAACAGAAGATGGCAAGTGCAACGAGGCAAGGGGTTCACTCTCCCTCACTGGAGGAAGTGCCAAATCTTCAGGGTCTTCTAAGCAAGAACAGAGAGGGAGTCATCCACATCTCAGAGGAAACCTTGTTCCAGAGGGCAGGGAAGCCACATTTCTGAGTCCCAACAGATGACGTTGTTTAATCAAAGGGGAACCTAGAACGTGCCAACCTTGCGGGATTGAATCGGCAAGGCAGATGCTATGGGAGACAGGAAGTCCCTCAAGTAACCAGGCCCTGAGTCACAACTGACTGGGCTTCACTGGTTTCACAGCAGGTTCACCCCGCAATTATGCCGCTTACAAAGATAGCCCTGGTCTCCTTTGTCTGGTCCCTGCAGCAGAAGCTCTGTGCCACTACAAAGGTTCAGTTTTCCAACTCAGAATAATCCTTCCCTTCTGCTCTTTCTACCAAGACCCGGCGAGCGTTTCAGTCCATCTAGAGGTGACAAGAAAAAGAGATGCCGTTAAATGTCATATTTGATGGCTGTCACAGAGCATGTGCCTCTAGCCCAGTGTGGCATAAGGCATCAAGTGAAGGATGGAGAGCCCCTGCTGCTACCAGAACATAGTAATTTTATTTCCCCCTCCTTCCTGCTAACTTCTATGACTCATTCCTCTAATGGATATGCAGGTGAATAACAGCTTTCACCGCTGGGCTGTTAAATTCTAGAGCAGAAATGAATCGGCCTCCTTAAAGACATTTCGAAAAATTCCTTGCTGCAGATTTAGATGTTGAATATCTATTGAAGAATCGGTAGCTGGTGGCAGGGTTTTTTTTTTAAAGTATTTCAAAACCAGTGCTATGTAATTCATATATTTCAGTATTAACAGCTTGCGTTTTATAACCAATGTTTATCTGTCTGCAGAAACTGTCTGCCTTTGGGCAGTGTAGAAAATTGTTTATTTTTTTCAAAATGGCACAATAGGAGCGGTTTTTGCTAGTAACAGAATAGCAGAGTTGGGGGTCTTCTAGTCCAACCCCATGCTCAAACAAGAAACCCTATACCATAGAGTATAATAGAAGTACAAGTACTGAGTACCCAAGTACCTAAGTAGAAGTATTTAGGATTATCGCTGTAACCAGACTGGGTACATATATTGTTAATTGCATTTAGAAAGAGGGAAAAATCTGTAGTTTTCTTTCCTTCTGCATTATTTCCCTGCAGTTTTATTCTCAGAAATATCTTGTAATGTAAATTCAACTGAGAAATATATATTTGGTACACACAACATGTAAAGCCGCTGGCTGATTGGCTTGGTTTTAATTCAGTCTGCTGCACGAAACAAGATTTATAGCTTAGATAATGGCCAAATAGAGATTAAAATCAAGTTTTAGCATTCAAACTTACGTCACACAGTCAGTATTCAAATGATCTAACAACTAATTAGCTAGCTTTAACCTTGACTTATTCCATTATCCTAAGTATCAACTTGAACCAGAGAGAGACCAAGGTTCAACTTACTACTCAGGCATAGAGTTTACTTAATGTCTCTCGTAGGGTTGCTATTCTTATCTGTGGGGATGACATTAAAATAGATTCATTCTCTATATTTGCTATTTTGAGTTCCCAGAAAAAAGATGGACTATAAATGTCAAATTCTAGTTTGGGTTTAGAATGCTTTATAAAATCACTGCTACACCAGTTTATATATTATAGGTAGGCTGTATATATATAAATATATACAGTTCGGAATCCATAGAAAAGGTTATTTTCTACTGAAAATAACCCACAAAGCCAAGTAATTTCTTTTACATCAGACCAGAGGAAAATCGTTAAAGTATGCACCATAAAGGTAACAGTAAAAGTTCCCCTTGCACATATGTGCTAGTTGTTCCCAACTCTGGGGGGGCGGTGCTCATCTCCGTTTCAAAGCCAAAGAGCCAGCACTGTCCGAAGACGTCTCCATGGTCATGTGGCCGGCATGACTCAATGCCAAAGGGGCACGGAACGCTGTTACCTTCCCACCAAAGGTGGTTCCTATTTTTCTACTTGCATTTCTATGTGATTTTTGAACTGCTAGGTTGGCAGAAGCTGGGACAAGTAGCGGGAGCTCATCCCATTACGTGGCACTAGGGATTCGAACCGCTGAACTGCCGGCCTTTCTGATCCACAAGCTCAGTTTCTTAGCCACTGAGCCACCATGTCCCCTTATTATCCATAGAAAACAATACAGCAAATGAATGCAGGCGTGACAACGGATAGAAAATTTTAGTGATTGTGTATGTATACGTGTATGTATATGTATGTACAGTATGTATGCATATATGTATATCTATACACATTCACGCCCCCACACACACATCCATTACTAAATTTTTCCATCCGTTGTCACTCCTGCATTCATTTGCTATATTGTTCTCTGTGGATTTGGAAATAAAAAGTTACCTGTTTTATAGTTTCAATATAAATAAGGGAGGGGAAAATAATGCCTCATAATAATCACCTAGGAATTCAAACCGTGACCCGTCAAAAGCGCGTTCCACAAAAGCGCGGTCGACGAAATCGCGTATGTGACGTCATCACAACGCGACGAAAAAGATTGCAAAATTGAAATAAAAATTAAATTACAGCAAGCCGATTCACATAAAGGTAAGGGTTAGGTTAAGGGTTAGGGTTAGGGTTAGGGTTAGGTTAAGGGTTAGGGTTAGGGTTACAGCGTTAGCGTTACGTTTAGCGTTAGGTTAAGGGTTAGCGTTAGGTTTTTCGTTACGTTAAGGGTTAGGTTTAGGGTTAGGTTTAGGGTTAGGTTAAGGGTTAGGGTTAGGGTTAGGTTTAGGGTTAGCTGTGGGTGGGTTAGGGGAAGGTTTTAGCTTTATTTTTACATTTTTCGATCTTTTTCGATCTTTTTCGTCGCGCTGTGATGACGTCACATATGCGCTTTCGTCGACCGCGATTTTGTCGTCCGCGGTTTTGTGGTAGAACCAATTCAAACATTTCTGTGTGGTTCGGATGCTTCTCCTAGGGATGTGAATGGAAATTCTCAGTCATCCAGGTCATGGTTGTCCCAAAGGTGCTCCTTCCAAAGCCAACTGGGACTTTCTTAGGTTTTCCTTGTTCCGCTTCCCCTCCAAGACGCTTTTTCAGTTCTCAGAAAGTTCAGAATGCAAAAAAATTCTGGGGTGAGAAGTGAAACGTCTTCAAAGGAAAACAAAGAAAGCCCATTGGCCTTTGGAAGAAGCACCTTTGGGATTTGCATAGGGATCTTCCATGATCCCAACCTTCTGAATCTTAGGATGTTGTATTGTGGGAAGTTATCATCCAGCCCTCTCCCAGAAAAATGAAATATCCTAGGAAATATTGAAAAGGCAGAATATTTCTCTGGATGTGAAAAGAAACATGTTTTAAAAGACAGAATAGTTGCCTATAGCTTTCTGCCCATCCCCAGCTAATGGGCCATTAAGATGGCCAGGCTAGCCCACTTTACATAATAAAGACTTCTCCTCACTGCAGCTGTAGGGGGAAGGGATATTACTCAACTCACCACAAGGCAACTGAGAACTCATCACAGCCTAGAGAGTAGCCCCCTGCATGGCACCATGGGAGTCTGACAACCAGTCAGAATACATTTCTTACACAGGAACAGGAAACAGAGAGGTGGGACTGAACAGGGTATAAAAGCCTAGCAAGCCCCTTCCTCAGCCCTTCTCTTCTTCTTCACCTACATTGAAACATGTGATCACCTTTTCTGTTCAGGGCTCAAGCCATGTGGCCCTGTCAACTATAAACCATCTTTCCAAGCAGCCTCCATGTCTCCAGTGTCTTCTTCCCCACTTGGAGCTGAACCCAAAAGGACATTTCTTTCAACAGTATTAGGAAGTGATTCTGGAGCAAGAGTAGATTGGGAAAAGACGACAGCCATTCCTATTTCTATCTTTCCTCAACTCCATTCTAGGGCTCCCCGCAGTGATTCAATTCAAAGTGAGGTCTGTGGGTCAGTTGTGGGCCTCCACACGGCTTGTCTTGATGAGCTCCTGTAAACAATAGACGGCATCCCAGTTCTCTAACACGGCGGTTTGTACTTTGAAAGAGCTTCTGACGGGGTGTACGTGTGTTCATGCGTGCAGTTGTTCCTTCAAATCTTCCACTCCGCTTCCTGCAGACATGGACAAAGTTTGCGTGTCTCTGTGTTGCTAAGAAGGAGATGTTTCCTTGCCAACAGCACAGGGTTCCACAGTTGTGGGTGCGTCCATGAATACCTGTGTATTAATGCAATTTATTCAGCTTGGCCATGATTGCAAGGAGTGATGCATTTGCTGAAACCTTTTCTTAAAAAAAACAGATATGCATTTAAAGCTTTTCTTTCTTTTTTCCCCGCTTTTATGCGGATATTTTTTTCTTTTAACAATAGAAATGTTCCTTTTGCTCAGATGAATTAATCTCCTGTATATCTCCCCCACTATGTTTATAGTGATTCTCACATTGCAAGATAATTGTTGTTGGTGTTGTTAGCCGCAAAGTCATGTCCATCGCGACCCCATGGACAACATTCCTCCAGGCCTTCCTGTCCTCCACCATCCTCTGAAGACCATTTATGCTCATGCCTACTGCTTCAGTGACTCCATCCAGCCACCTCATTCTGTGTCATCCCCTTCTTCTTCTGCCCTCAATCGTTCCCAGCATTAGTCTCTTCTCCAGTGAGTCTCATTAGGTGGCCAAAATACTTGAGTTTCACCTTCTGAAGAGCCATCAGGGTTGATCTCCTCTAGGACTGACCAGTTTGATCGCCTTGCAGTCCAAGGGACTTGCAGGAGTCTTCTCCAGCACCATAGTTCAAAAGCCTCCATTCTTTGCAAGATAATATACCTAGAGAATTTTGACTCATGCAGAGGTAGAGAAGGCAGACTCTTTCATAGTTGGGACATTTTTGTCAGCATGAGATATTAACTGAACCTATTGCAACTTATTTGAAGCCCAGGTGGAAACTGTGTATAAACTATCAGTAGCATTTTGGGGGATGGGGATGCATCAGTAGGGTAAACCCCAGGAGGTTCCCCCCCCCCAGTACAGAAATAAATAATATTTATCCTTGTTCTGGCAAATGAATGAAGACCACACATTGGCTGTACTAATGTTTGTGATAGTCCAAGAGAGAGAAAATGCAATGGTGAGGGATGGAAACCAAAGTGGGTTGCCTTCATTTTGTTTGATGGGCTTCAGGGCTATTTCTACCCAGAAGGTAAAGGATACTTCTCAATTGTCTGACGGTTAATCATTAAAACTCCCCTGTGTTTTGAGACACTCTTGGCCAGAACTGAGCTCCACACACTTTGCGCCAAGGTAAGCAATCTACCAGATTGCATTCAGTGGGGTTTTAATGATATTAGACTTGGGCACTATCTTGATATTGTTTTGGTCTGTGCTTTTATGGGCTTCTGTAGCTCAACATCTGAGATTTCTGCATTTCTTGTATGGAAGGAAGCAATTGCTGAACAATGTGTGGAGATGCTTCAATTCAGATAGCCAGCCAGGTAGCCAGGTAGCCAGATATCCATATATATATATATAGATAGATAGATAGATAGATAGATAGATAGATAGATAGATAGATAGATAGAGATAGATAGATAGATAGATAGATGATAGATAGATAGATAGATAGATAGATAGATAGATAGATAGATAGATAGATGATGGATGGATGGATGGATGGATGGATGGATGGATGATAGGTAGGTAGGCAGGCAGGCAGGCAGGCAGGCAGACAGACAGACAGACAGACAGACAGACAGACAGACAGACAGATGAGATTATCCTAGAAACAGGTGATTTGAAAGACAAAGTGCCTAATTCTTTTGCAAGAATTGGGACTGGATACAAATTCCACCCATAACTTACTTCTTATTCATAGTCCTTTCCCTTGCCTTTCTCTTTAGGGTCATCAGAATTAATCTCATTAACAAAGGCAAGTTTGCCTTCCTTTCTCCTATCTTAGATGGAGACTTTTTTTTTTAAAAGCTATTTATTGAACAGCGGGTGCTCCCTAGCTTATCACCACAGAGAGGAAATTGCAGCTCGGAGCTGTACATTTTGTGTATAATAACTTTGGCAATAAAAAAAGCCTCGTCAAACAAGGCCAAGCCAGAGTGATAATGAAGCTCCTGAACGGGTTGTAATTGCACTTTATTCTTCCAAGAGTTAAGCTTGTTAAAGGTGTGAGTGGAGGGGAAATCCCATGGAAATTGGTCACTTCAAGTAACGATTGAGGATATGGGGATCCTCCCATCTTCAGTGGGACAATTAGTTCAAAGGATGGGTGTCAGGGACAAAGAACGAAAAAGAGGCATCCACAGTCTGTAAAGATGTGACAATTGTCAACATGGTTGGGTTTGATTCTTCCTGTTAGGAAACTTGGATTTCCACTTTCCAATATAGACAACAACTGGGAAATCTTTTAGGCAATCCCTCTTCTAAATACTATCTGGAACCAAACGGCTTCATTTCCTAGGTGGCGCAGTGGTTAGGGTGCAGTACTGCAGGCCACTTCAGCTGACTGTTATCTGCAGTTCAGCGGTTCTAATCTCACCGGCTCAAGGTTGACTCAGCCTTCCATCCTTCCGAGGTGGGTGAAATGAGGACCCAGACTGTGGGGGCAATATGCTGACTCTGTAAACCGCTTAGAGAGGGCTGAAAGCCCTATGAAGCGGTATATAAGTCTAACTGCTATTGCTATTGCTATTTCCAAGACCATTAAAAATTGACCACAAACTACCAGCTCTTAAAGCTACTTATTAATCCTAATGCACTTCATCCAATTAAGAAAAAAGTTGTGGTTCCATCAATTTGTTAACCCTCGCTTCCACTCAAAAACCAAGTTAAGTGTAATCTTTGGTTGTCCCAAAGGTCCCTTCTCAAAAGGCAAACTTTGGACTTTGTTTTATCTGGGAGACGTTTCGCTTCTCATCCAAGAAGTTTCTTCAGTTCTGACTAAATGGTGGATTTACATTCCTGTTTGTTGATCCTTCCATCCCCAGCCATTCAGTCAGAACTATTCCTATTAGGAATTATAATAGACGGTCAAAGTATAGGGTTAATATATTTAATATTGCATGTCGTAACAGCAGCAAGAATGGTTTATGCCCAACAGTGGAAAAATCAGAATATACCTTTAGAAAGGGAAATAATAAAGAAAATATTAGATTGTACAGAACGTGATGCTGGAGCTAAAAAAATAAAGGAGAGACAGAATTTGTATTTGTATTTGTATTTTATTATTTGTATGCCACCCTTCTCTGGGAGGACTCAGGGCGGCGAACAATTCAAGGGGGAAAAAAAGGGGAACATAAAAGACAAAATACAAATAATAAAAGTAGACAACAGTCGCACAACCATACATGTCGAGAGGGGAGGGAACTCATCACCCCCAGGCCTGCCGGCAAAGCCAGGTTTTGATGGCTTTTCGGAAGGCCTGGAGAGAGGTGAGGGTCCGAATCCCTGCGGGGAGTTCATTCCAGAGGGCCGGAGCTGCCACAGAGAAGGCCCTCCCCCGGGTAGTAGCCAGGTGGCATTGGCTGGTAGATGGCACCCGGAGGAGGCCAACCCTGTGAGATCTAATGGGTCTGTGGGAGGTAATTGGCAGCAGGCGGTCTCTCAAGTAGAGAGAGCCTGCTATTCCATGAGATTTGGAATATTTTTTTTTACCAATGGTTGGATTTGAGGAAGGGAAGTTTGAGCAGAAAAGAACTAGGATGCATAGACCAAAAGATGACGTAATATATGTCAATGTAGGCATTTATAAGGGGTTAAATATATGTAATAATTAGTAATGTATGCTGAGCACAGAAAATATTTGTGTCATACTTCAGTTTTGTATGGCGGAGTTAACGCCAGGATGGTTGCACCATGTCCAACATTTTAAAAATAATAATAAACAATTTTTTAAAAATTTTAAAAAAATCAAAGCACCTTTGAGAGAACCATGACCTGGATGACTGAAAATCTTGATAGAAATTTGCAATCCATGGTATTAAAAAATGCCTCCCTTTGCCTTCTGGGCTAGGTTGAGAGTCTGAAAGAAAGAAATGAAGATTTGGAAGTGAAGAGTTAAGGAATCCAAAAAACCAGGGAAGGTAACGACACAAGCAGACTTGTTCCGCTTCATGATAAAATACAATTTACTTCATCATGATTTGTTGAATAAGCCATAACTGGTGTTTAAGACTACATGCAAACAAAACATAGAGTTTTTATTTTTGAACAATACTTTATGCATTGAGAAGCGAGGCATTTCTCAAATGAGGATTGAGAAACGAGGCATTTTAGAGTCACGTCAATTTTATATTCGGTCTGGGAAATCTAAACCAAACAATAGTCCATGGGACACACATGGGCTATTGCATGTAATATGTTTGCAAAGATGAAAAAGCCATTGCTGGGTACCCCTGAGGAAGCTTGCAAACACATGTTCTACAACAGCCTGAAACAGCGGGGGGCACAATCTTATACCTCCCTCATAAGGAATTTCCCTTTTTTGCATTTCATCTTTTGCCCAAAATCTTTGCGTTCTTGACAAAGGGCTCACCAGTAAATGGTTTCAAGGAAACAAAAACAAAAAAAAAACCACAGAGAAATTCTGCTGAGATTGATGAAAAGCCACAAGTTAACAATGCCAGCTTGTGCAATAATCACTTCTCAAGGACGCAACACAATACACTCCTTGAGAAATGAGGCATTTTAGAGTCACATCAGGAACATGCTGGCATCGGTGATTCCCTCTGCTCTGCACGTTACTCCCCAGGCAAGGGCAGAGGCATTGTTATTCTGCATTAGGGTGACTGGAGACTTTACCTGGAATTACTGGTGCACATTCATAAACATGATTATGTTAATTATCTGCCAGAGAATCAGCTTTCATCTTCCAAGGCTCCCTCCCCTGTGCTGGAACATTGCCTGCATTCATCTTCTCTCCCTACTCCAAATCTTGAGATGTTATTATTCCACATCTGGCTTTGATTAATAGAGAAAAGAGGTTTTTGAGAATGGTGGAAGAGAGACACAATGAAAGTCATAGGCTAACAACAACAACAACAACAACAACAACAACAACCAGGAAAGAAAATGAACTTAAATGAAGCTTGCAAACAGTAATAATTCTTCTCACTTCCTGTCTCTTTGCAGAGCCAGTTCTTAAATGCCTATTGTCCCCTCTCAGCATCTCTCTCTCTCTCTCTCTCTCCCTCCCTCCTTCCCTCCCTCCCTCCCTCCCTCTCTCTCTCTCTCTCTCTCTCTCTCGTCAGGCATTCCACTCTATTCTGTGGGCAAACATCCACAGCTAACATCAACAAAAGCCAGATGGGAGAATACACACATTGCTGTGTTGGCCTTGAGGTTTGATTCACAAGAACACTAGCCATTCTGTCTTAATTTGTTATAGTTAAATTTGTGCAGCCAATTCAGCAAAATGTTATTCTCTTCAGTGGGATGGGGTGGTATGAAAAGCAGAGATCGACCTCAGAGAAACTGTGCTCCTATGGGAATAGGATGAGCAATCGGTCCGCATTAGATGATCAATCAACATCACATCATTGATGAAGGAATGTGCCAGCTCTGATCAATGCTTGCATGAAAACAAAAACTGAAATTGTCATGCTTCCCTAAAGTAAAGGTTCCCCTCGCACATATGTGCTAGTCATTCCTGACTCCAGGGGGCAGTGCTCATCTCCGTTACAAAGCTGAAGAGCCAGCGCGGTCCGAAGACGTCTCTGTGGTCATGTGGCCGGCATGACTAAACACCGAAGGCGCACAGAATGCTGATACTTTCCCACCCAAAGTGGTTCCTATTTTTCTACTTGCACTTTTACATGGTTTCAAACTGCTAGGTTGGCAGAAGCTGGGACAAGTAACATGAGCTCATGCTTGCATAGATATAGATATAGATAGATAGATAGATAGATAGATAGATAGATAGATAGATAGATAGATAGATAGATAGATAGAATGAATACAGAACTTGCAGAAAGAGCTTCAGAGTGAGGAAAGAAAGAGGACACAATCAAGAAATCAGTGAAAAATGAACTAACAGTTTAAGATTATCAGCGAGTGTATTTATGCAAAGGTTTGATTGAGAGGTTTGGTCTGAAGACATTTGAATCATCAAATCAGCTGGTTGAACTATGTCCCCGGCTTCTGAACCAAACCGATGATTCAACTGTATTTTACACATGAGCAGAAAGGTTGCTTCCCCTTGAATTGATCTTCCAAATTGGATCAATGTGATTTGTCCGATGCAGAAATCCAAGTCATAAAAATTGGAAAATCGGAATTAAGACGACAGCTCCGATATCTTCAATGCTTTCCTGAACTTTAGTGTCTTATTGTTCAGCTCCATCAAAAAACAAGACAAAACAAAACAAAACACCCTCTATCTCTACTCGAAGTTTTGCAGAGGGAGAAGGAAAGGAAGCCTAATATTTTTGTTTGTTTGCTTTGCGCTCCTGTTCTCAAACAGTCTTTGATAAATCAGAGCTTGGGAGAAACAGGTGGTTGATAAAAAGTCAAGATATGAACCGAGTGGAGGGATCAAAACCATAAATTGAATTTGTGTGCATGAGGCTACCTTTTGTATAATTCAGGTCCAGGTTTGGGGTATGGACAGATGGCCAAGCAGCTGCTGTCCTGCTTTGATATGGAAGAGAGAGAGAGAGAGAGAAATAGGCTCGGATGAAACAGAAAACTGAATATATATATAAATAGCAGGCTGGAAGGGTATCAGAGAAATTAATAACAAGTGAATAATATGAGAAACCTGGAATGAAAATGGTGGTTAGTAGTTTAAATGTCAAAAAGAGGAGGAATCTGCCTTTTTAAAATGTTTCCATTTAAAGCAATTTGAGTGTATTGATAGAGACATGCTGATATATCTTTGTAGAAGAATAAGTGGGTTACCAAACAAATCTGAGCAGGTGGAAAATAAATCCCCCCAATATTCCTTTTGATTTGAAACAACAGACCCAAGCTTGAGAAGGAAATAAAGAAAAGGATGGGATTTATTTACCGCTCTGCAAGTAGAAAATGTGTGCTGGAAATACGGCTGTAAGAAAATGGTATGATTCATGGAGCAATTCTTAAAACCAATCCCATTGCATTCCGTGCAGTTAGTATAAAATTTGTGCATGCCAATTACTTGAGTAGGTGCCAGGTGTAGAGAAGATGTAATTTAGATATAGTGTATCATATGAAAAACAAACAAGATTAAAGTCAAATCAGTATTTATTTATTTATTTTTCTTTACTTATATCCTTCCTTTATTATTTTTTTTAAAAATAAATCACGGGAGCAAAACCTGAGTTAACTAATATGCCTTCCACCTCTTATTTTCTCCAGAACAATAACTCTATGAAGTTGGTTGGGCTGAAAGAAACTGGGACTGGCCCAAAGTCACCCACCCAGCTTTCATGCCTAAAGTGGAACTAGAACTCACCATCTTGGTGACTGGTCCAAAATCAAGCAACTGGCTTTCATGCTTAGGGTAGAGCGGGATTTCATGCCTTTGTATAGGTTTGCACAGCTTATATACAATATTTGGCTAAAATGTGATGTGGAAATTTGAGGTTCAGTGTGTCTCTTTGTGTTCCATGAGTCAGACCATCACATTGCCTATAATATGGGGGATGGGTAGGCATGGTATGTTATGTGTTGTGTTATCTTAAACCAGGTTCAACAGGAACTGTATTGTGCAGTACAACAATTGGGACAGCTGTCCAGGTGCTGAAACCAATTGCCTATCTCTAAACCTTCCTGCTTCCCATCTAATAGTGTTTTATGTTTGAATTTGACTGGCTTTCCTCTCCCATGAAAGACTTCATACGTGACCCACCAGAGGCTGATAAAATTCCCTCTCCAACTATTTAAACTCCCAAAACATTTGGTTTCATTTAATGTATGAAAAATTACTTATTATATTCTATCATTAAATAGAAAATAATAAGTTGATGACAATGCTTTATTGTTGTCTTTGGGGGAGGGCTGTATGGATTGAAGAAACTTTGCTAAAGTTGATGACTAAAGTTGAATTGAGGCCTTTGAACTATGGTGCTGGAGAAGACTCCTGCGAGTCCCTTGGACTGCATGGCGATCAAACTGGTCAGTCCTAGAGGAGATCAACCCTGCTGCTCTTTAGAAGGCCAGATCCAGGAGATGAAACTCAAATACTTTGTCCACCTAATGAGAAGGAAGGACTTCCTGGAGAAGAGCCTCATGCTGGGAAAGACTGAGGGCAAAAGAAGAAAGGGACGGAAGAGAATGAGGGGCTAGATGGAGTCACTGAAGCAATCCCCATGAGCTTAAATGGACTCCAGAGGATGGTAGAAGACAGGAAGGCCTGGAGGAACATTGTCCATGGGGTCACAAGGGATCAGACATGACAATAACCTCCAGAGAACAAAACACAGGCTTTATATACCAAGTTGTGCCAAGCAAATAGACCACATTACAGCTAATTATAGGGCACACAATTTGGTAACACAATGGCTAAAATTTCCCCAAACCTGAAGCTACTTAATCATATTTTAACCAAGTTTAACAAGTTGTATGAAATTTGCCAAAAACTGAAGTCATATAAAATTCCTATCAGGTTAAATAAAACTAAGTTGCTGCATTCTCATAACAAGCTAAGTTTGATCAAGTTTCTCCTTCATTTGTTTGATATATATGTGTGGCTTAGTATGTTATGTGAACATGCTATGCATGTTTGACCACAGCTCCAGAAATTTGAATCGGCTTCTATTGCTTATAGTAAATTAAAATATAAAGAAATAATTTTAAAATATCTTAATAGAATATAAAGAACTTAGAGACACCTAGCGTTATCATTTATCTGTTGTATCATATATTAAACATTATATAGTAATTGCTGATTTACCAAAGTACCTTAAAATACTGTATTATTATTATCATTATTATTGTTGTTATTGTTATTATTGTTAAGATGAAGCTACTTTATTGAAAAATATCATAAAATTGTCTTTTTAAAAAGAAGGATATCACAAGAGCTAATCTAGTTAAGAAAGGCATGTTTAAAATTTTAAAGGTTTGACCCGTTTAAGGGGATAGCATTGTTTTTTTAAAGTGCATAGTTATGCATAATTGTGTCAAGTCTATCAAAACTTAACAAGCCTCATTTCCATTTGGTTCTTGGTATTTTTCTTATGCGATATTGTTCCATGCTTGCCACAATTTTGCAACACAGTCTTTTGGGAAAAGGTGTCCAAGAGCTGTTGAAAGGGGATTTAAAGGTGCCACATGCAATTCGCAGAATGTCAAGGCCTGCCTATTGGTAACTCTTTGTGTGTCAGAATTGTTCCTAAATGCCTGAGCCAAAATCTCTCCACTGGCTAAAGCTTTATGCCATTACCATTAAGAGCAATTCTGACATACATCAAGGCTCACTGTGGACTGCCTTGCCAACTTCCTTCACCTAAATAGAGTTGATTAGAGGTTTGGCCATTAGCAACCTTTTTTTTTTTTTTACCTCAGGAGTTGTGCAAATGATTTATATGAAAAACAAAACAAAAGTCTTTCCCTTTTAAAAGCCTTCTTTCCATTTGACATTTTTGACTGGGATAAAAACCTTGAAAACTTTAGAAACAAAAGAAAGAAGAAAATCACACACACACAATCACACACACACACACACACACACACACACACACAAAAACCACCCTACACAAAGGAGGCTAATGGTTAGTCTATTCAATCAGGTCACACAACCCAGATAACATTATATTTCTCTTGCAGCTATGAAGCAGTTCGGAATTCAGTGTAGATTTTTTTTAAAATGTTCATTTTGAAGATTGCTTTTCAGCTGTCTCTTGAATAAAACACCTTCCTTGGGTAGGATTCAGACCACGGTTGAAATTCATCAGGTTCTGACAGGTTCTGGAGAACCAGTAGCAGAAATGTTGAGTAGTTCGGAGAACCGGCAAATGCCATCTCTGGCTGGCTCCAGAGTGGGGTGGGAATGGAGATTTTGCAGTATCCTTCCCCCAAGAGTGGGGTGGGAATGGGGATTTTGCAGTATCCTTCCCCAGGAGTGTGGAGGGAATGGAGATTTTGCAATATCCTTCCCGCAGGAGTGGGGTGGGAATGGAGATTTTGCACTGTCCTTCCCGCAGGAGTGGGGTGGGAATGAGATTTTGCAGTATCCTCCCCCTGGAGTGGGGTGGGAATGGGGATTTTGCAGTATCCTTCCTCAGGAGTAGGGAGGGAATGGAGATTTTGCACTGTCCTTCCCACAGGAGTGGGGTGGGAATGGAGATTTTGCAGTATCCTTCCCCCAAGAGTGGGGTGGGAATGGGGATTTTGCAGTATCCTTCCCCAGGAGTGTGGAGGGAATGGAGATTTTGCAATATCCTTCCCGCAGGAGTGGGGAGGGAATGGAGATTTTGCACTGTCCTTCCCGCAGGAGTGGGGTGGGAATGAGATTTTGCAGTATCCTTCCCCTGGAGTGGGGTGGGAATGGGGATTTTGCAGTATCCTTCCTCAGAAGTAGGGAGGGAATGGAGATTTTGCAGTATCCTTCCCCTGCCACGTCCACCAAGCCACACCCACAGAACCAGTAGTAAAAAAAAATGAATTTCACCACTGATTCAGACATTAATGAAGACAATTGTTATACTGTGTGGCTACATTTTTCCCCCAGTAATAAATGTGGTTTGATATAGAAATGAGGATCAAACATATTACAGTTGTATCTGGTCTTCCATTTAAGTGAATGCCACTGCCATGAGGAGACCTACAAAATATTTTTTTAAAAAGCTTATAGAAATTACCATTACTTTGAAATAATAGTCATTAACTTATAGGTTAGCTTTATATCCAGTGGTGGGATTCAAATAATTTAACAACCGGTCCTCTGCCCTAATGATTTCTTCCAACAAGCAGTTCACCAAACTGCTCGGCTACTTAACAATCGGTTCTCCCGAAGTGGTGTGAACTGACTGAATCCCACCATTGTTTATATCTTACACCATGTTTGATGAAATCATCACGTATCAAAAAAAGCCACAAAGTGTTGTGTCCATATGATATAATTAAACCATACCTTACAAACTGAAACAACTGGATTCACACAACACAGCAAGGCAGAATTATGGATTAGTGCAATGTGGCAAGCAGTATAACCACAACATTGCTTGTCATTTAAAAATGCCATTCTCTTCACCATAAAATTAAAGCCAGAACGATCAGCACTATAAAGGGAAAATTATATTGCCGTTCTATGTCTTTCAGATGGTAAGTGTCACATCTGATTGATGAGTGGGAAATATTACAACTGTATATTGGTTTGTTAGCTCAGCTCACAAATAATCCTAGGCCATCATTTATTTTAAATTTGGTTTATTGGAGAATTCATAAATTTCACATATTTTTTCATCATGGTTTGTTGCACTAGCTATAAAAGACAACCTCATTCATAATACTAAATTATAAATCAAGGCTGATAACCAACCATCCTCAGTATATACAAAATGTTAAATGCCGGTGTGATTGGTTTTGGCTTAGCAAGGCAGCTTAAACTGAATACAGGTAAACTTAAACGTGCTTTGTAAACAATGGCTTATAATTCTGTGCAACATTATGGCCGAACTGTGACATTCAGATAGTCAGGGTTTAGCAGTCTATGGCTTAATACATGGGAATCCATCTTTGTCTTGCAAATAGCTAAATTCACAGATCCTATTCTCCAATAAAGTATGTTTTTTTTTCAATGGGAAAGACTGGAATTAACAGTAAACCAACCCAGACAAAGGCCATTTGTATAAATCCACTTATTTGTACTTGTTTTGACTGTCATAATCTATTCTACTTTGTGTTCCCCAAAATAAGACAGGGTCTTTTTTTATCCCTGAAATAAGCGCTTGGCCTTATTTTGGGGGAGGTCTTATTATTTTTGAGGTGCAGGAGGTAGCGAGTGTGGTCACTTCATGGCGGTGGCTGCATTGCAATATTTTGGGGGAGGGCTTATTTTCAAGGAGGTCTTATTATTTTTGGGATGCAGGAGGTGGCGAGCATGGTCACCTCATGGCTACTGCTGCATTGCAATATTGGGGGGGGCTTATTTTCAAGGAGGTCTTATTATTTTTGGGATGCAGGAGGTGGCGAGCATGGTCACCTCATGGCTACTGCTGCATTTCAATATTGGGGGGCTTATTTTCAAGGAGGTCTTATTATTTTTGAGGTGCAGGAGGCGGTGAGCATGGCCACCTCAGGGCTGCTGCTGTGTTGCAATGTTTTCAGGGAGGGCTTACCATATTTTTTGGACTATAAGACGCACAGGTATATAAGATGCACCAGGATTTCGAAGAGGTAAGTAAGAAAAAAAAGTTTCCTTCCTTCAGCCCCCAGCAGCACTTTGCAAGCTTCAGCAGGCCTGCTTCAAGACAAAAATGCCCCATTTCTGCCTTGGCCCTGCCCTGCTGAAGCCTGCAGAGTGCTGCGGAGGGTTGAGGGAATGCAAAAAAAAAACCCTCAGTTTCTGTGAAAAACGGCCTGTTTTTCGCAAAAATGGGGGCATTTTTGCCTTGCCCCAGCTCTGCTGAAGCCTGCAGAGGGCTGCTGGGGCTGAGGGAAGGCAAAAAAGCCTCAGTTTTTGCAAACAACAGGCCGTTTTTTAAAAAAAATGGGATGTGGGGGCAGAGCTTCAGGAGGCTAAAAATGGCTGTATTTGGTATATAAGATGCACCAACATTTCCATGTTTTTTTAGGGAGAGAAAGGTGCATCTTATACTCTGAAAAAATGGTATTTTCCAGAGGAAGGCACATGAACTCAAAAGCCCGATTGGGCTTATTATCCAGGGAGGTCTTATTTTCAGGGAAACAAGGTATGCATCAATTATGCCTCCATTGCTTCTGTTTGTTTGAGTTTTTTTGCATTTTAACAGACCCGGCTTTGCTGCATGAGCCAAATGCTGCTTCCCCTAACAGCAGTTTGGCAGCCCAATCCTGTTCCTCATTTTCCCCAACTAATAACACATGGATAATTACATATCCCCTCCCATACCTTGTGGCTTTGCCATGCATAATAAAAAAAAAGATTTTCTCTCTGAATCAGAGTGACCTTTAGTGGGCCCCGGGGAAGTTATTGTGCAATGTTTAAACCATTTAGTCATTAAGGGAGCATTAATTAGCTGACACCAAGGGCCATGAAAACGTTACAGATTTTTTCTTTATAAAAAAAAAGATTTAGGAGAAAGATTTTTTTATAACTGTGAAGAGATTTAAAAAGGGAAGAGAGTGAGATATTGCTCTTAAGACAATTATTACCTTTCTTGTTTCTTCAGAGAATAAAATGCTCTTTGGTAGCGGAAAAGCCATAATGACTAGCTGCTAGTTGTGGTTTTTTTTAAGATAGAAAAGAACGCTGGATATCATGTGGAAGGATGGGGGAAAACATTCAAAACTAGATCAAAAGAAAGATTGGAAATGCTGAGTTTGTAAGAAAAGGCAACCCCAAAAAAATCTGACTGAGAAATTGAATTAACACATCAGATTCAACCATGGCTAAGTGAATAAATCATGGTTGGCTGGGTGGGATTCATAATTCTGAGCCATAGATCATGGTTTACAATGGGGGGTCAAACTCACAGCCCATGGGCTGGATGTGTCATACGCTGGCCACCCCCACCCCACCCACCCCAGTTTAATGAAGAGGGGAAAAGTTGTGACACGTCATGGGACGATGATGTGACAGTACGAGTTTGACACCCCTGGTTTACAATCAATCATGCTTGTGCCTGGAATGCCTAGGAAGACCCCATCTTTTAAGAGCCGTGGTGGCGCAGTGGTTAGAGTGCAGTACTGCAGGCTACTTCTGCTGACTGCTGATCGCCAGCAGTTTGGCAGTTCAAGTCCCACTGGCTCAAGGTTGACTCAGCCTTCCATCCTTCCGAGGTGGATAAAATGAGGACCCAGATTGTTGGGGGCAATATGCTGAGTCTGTAAACAGCTTAGAGAGGGCTGTAAAGCACTGTGAAAAGGTATATAAGTCTAAGTGCTATTGCTATTAAGCATACAACATATTAATCCATGATAGGGTTAAGCATCATTTATTAAATGAACCATTGTTCATTCATTCAGTGCAAACCTTGGACTTTAAACAATAGAGACTAAAGTCAGGGAATCTACTGTATAAGACAATATGTTTGGAAAAGCAATTTGCCTTGTCTTAAATTATAAAGAAGAGTATTATGATGGTATTCTTGGGAACTGATTAAAGCAAGGCAAAATGGGTTGCGCAATAGATCACAACATTGTAGAGTTGGAAGCGACCACAAAGTTCAACTAGTCCTGGGTTCCCTAAAAATACCATTAGAAATGAATACTTGGAATGGCAAGACTGACAGGTTCTCCTTCTCTTCTATCACTCATTACTCATCTGTCTGCCTTTCTTTACTGTAGAAATGAAAATCCAATTCACTCTAAAAATTAAAGAAGGCAATTTTCACAGTCTTCCATTGGTCCCAATCTTTTATAAGACGGCTAGAGAAGACTTTAGACATTTTTCTCTTGCCTTCTTCTCTAACCTTCAGATTTGTACACTCTGCCTAACATGGAATGGAATGAAATGGGGTGGAGTGGAGTAGAAAATGGAATAGGAATAGGAATAGAATGGAGTGGAGTGAAGTGGAGTGGAACAGAACGGAACAGAATGGAACAGAACAGAACAACAGAACAGAACAGAACAGAACAGAACAGAACAGAATAGAATAGAATAGAATAGAATAGAATAACAGAGTTGGAAGGAACCTTGGAGGTCTTCTAGTCCCTGCTCAGGCAGGAAATACTATCCCATTTCAGACATATGGTTGTCCAATATCTTCTTAAAAAATTCCAGTGTTTGGAGCACTCATAACTTCTGGAGGCAAGTTGTTCCACTGAATAATTATTCTAACAGTCAGGACATTTCTCCTCAGTTCCAAGTTGCTTCTCTCCTTGATTAGTTTCCATCCGTTGCTTCTTGTTGTGCCTCACGGTGCTTTGGAGAATAGCATGACTCCCTCTTCTTTGTGGCAACCCCTGAGATATTGGAACACTGCTAACACTTTGGGCATATAGATGTCACAGGGAGTGAATTCCTGCTTGCAGACCCATTGCACATCTCTGCCAGACTCCTTATGGAAGACTAGTGATTTTGTTGTTTCTGTAGCTCATCTCATGACAACAAGTCGCAGTCTGCCTTATGGGGTCTGGTCCCTGCGTCAGTGATGAATGGGAAAGGATCGACTGGTGGTTCTCTTCATTCTAGTGTTCCACACGCAGAGAAGACAGATGGAGTATTTGAGGGTGCTGAAGAATTTTGCTGTTTCCAATCACCTCCACTGTTGCTTTTGTGGCTATTTGAAAGGAAAGCAATAGGAGGGCAGGTTTGAAATGCCCTTTCTCTCCTGGCTACAGAAGAAATTGGAATATCTTCCACCTAACTTCAATATAATATGGACCACATTGACCACAAGGAATGCCTGTGCCCCTATTTTGCACTGGATCTGAAAAGAAGTTGGAAGTCTGTACAGTGAATGTAAGATTGAGTTGATAAACTTCGTAAACCACATTATGACTCAATCTGCTTCAGTGTCTATTTGCAATCTTCAAGGTGTTGTGGTCCGCCGCCGGCCTGTGGAGCTGGCAGCAGAGCTGGATAGTGAGGAGGTTGGGAAGGAACATGGGCCAGTCCTGGAGTCGGGGGAAGGCTCAGATGAAGCCTCTGTGGCGGAGACAGAGTGGGGGCCAGGGCCATCTGGGAGTTATGTGCTGCCTCCGGAACCTCCAGTGTCAGAGATCAGTGAGGCAGAGGAACAGGGGGAGCCTGTTCCCTGTGCACGCATGCACAGAGCTGCCAGAAGGCAAGAACAGTTAATTCAAAAGGGACAACTCAGGAGTAAGGCTTGCAGGTGATTGGCCCCTCCCATAGGACATAAAGGAGGAACAAAGGCACATGAGCTTTTGCAGAAAGCAACTTTATTCATGCTGGTCGGTTTAAATTCTGAAACTCCATTTTGACACTTTGCTCCTTGTGGCCTTGAAAGCGAATTGCCAAGTAGGTCTTTGGCCACATTTCAAGGAAGATAAAGTTGGGTGCTTATCAGTCTTATCCCGAAAGACTTTGGCAGACTACTGTCGGACTCTTTAAAAACTATTTTGGACTCATTATGGGCTGTGACTGAACATAATTCACAGCCTTTGAAATAAAAAGAGAGTTTGGGGGACTAAGTATCTGCTTTTTACTGTATCAGGAAGCCTAGGTCAGAACACAAGGGCTACCACATAAACTGGACACTGCAGTAGCCTATATGGGAAATGTGTGATGCTCCTCATTCACTGAAGACAAAATTGCCTTTTCTAAGAAAGTGTGCAGTTGGAGAACCAGACAAAAGCATGGAAATGCTTTTATAGTTAAGTTTCATCTGATCTTCCAGGAAGAGCTTTACATTGTTAAACATCTCAAGCTGTGAACATAACTGAATCTCAAAGGTTGCTTAGGCATACATCAGGAGATATGGCTGATGCATCTTTAGCTGTGGTGATACAGTGGCTAGCATGAAGTACCATAGGCTAATTCTGCCCACTGCCAGGAGTTCGATCCTAACCAGCTCAAGTTGACTCAGCCTTCCATCCTTCTGAGGACAATAAAAAGAGGACCTGGATTGTTGGGGGCAAGAGGCTGACTTTGTAAACCACTCAGAGAGGGCTGTAAAGAACTGTGGATGGTATGTAAATCTAAGTGCCATTGCTAAAGAGGTTTTTCAAACAAGAATAGAATTGGAAATACACGCAAGCACACACACGCACACACACAAGCTGAGTTTATACAACTTAACCAGCACAGGTAAGATGTAGCAGAGGATTTCATACATCTTGATAGCTTTATAAAGATTGGTTTAATTTTCTTTTGGTGTCCTAATTAGATACCTTACTGTACGGTTCAATAAATTGGACACCCGGAAGGTGGATTAACTCAAAACAGACTAAGAATGTCACATGAGGTCTAATTAAGACATGGCACACATTAAGGCTAGCTGTGTTTGCGGGAAATGGTTGATCAAGTTCCTCCCCTCCCTGATGAAGTCATACATCACCACAAGCTAGCATCACACAATCCGGGATCACTGTGTCGCTTTTAATGTCCTCTCACCTTCTTGAAAGGAATATGAGTGCTACACACTCCCTCCCTCAGTTTCTCTTTTTTCTCTACCAGAGCAATAAATAAATCCACCAATAACTACACAGCTCACTCTCTTCTATACTCTTTTCTTTTCATCTGCAGAGGTGACACTTAAAAAGGAGGGAGAAAGAGGAGGGAGAGGGAGGGATGGAGGAAGACGGGGGAGGGAGAGGGGAAGGGGCAGAGGGAGAGAGAGATTAGAAAGAGTCCATGTTAAAAAGCCCTTGTGAGGATTTTGTTTCAGATGAAGAGAATTAGGGTTACCCTTGTCTTCAGTAAATCTTTCTTTCTTTCTTTTAATATATGTTTTATTAATACATATTTTTAATAGACATAAAAAGTTCCATATCTATCGGAACAGCGTGTTGTCTGGGCACAGTTAGTTTTAAGTAGAGATATCAATATTAATCATAAAAGCAATAATCATAAACATAATAATATACTTAGTTTATCCTTCTTACAGTCAGACAGCAGTGAGGCAGACAAACAGCTGGAGCCTGTTCCCAGTGTGTGCATGCGCAGAGTTGCCAGACGGAAGGAACAGCTAAAGAACAGGGGTCGACTTGGGAGTAAGGCCACAGGTGGATGGTGAATGGCCCCTCCCAGAGGAAATACAAGAGGAGCGAAAGGGGAGGGGAGTTTGCAGGAGACAATTAGTTTGCTTAATTGGTTCGTGAGTCTCCGAGACTCCTTGTCAAGTTTTGCAGCTATCGGCCTGGCAGCTCTCCAAGCCAGATAAGGTCTGTGACTGTAAATAAAAGAGGTTTTTGTCGGGACAAGTAGTTTGCTTCATGCTTTTGGGAAGCCTAGGTCAGAACACATAACTGGTCAGAATGTTAACTTAGGGTTAACAGTCTTGGGGCTGTTTTAGATTAAAACTAACCCACCAGAATTTTTTGGGGATAGGGATATGGACAGGAGACTCCATCCTTTACTACATGCCAATTTAACCCGTTGCATGAAGGTGCCACAAACTTTATCCAAAGCTCTGCTTCCTTGTTCAGTGCATCGTCAAACTCCACTCTTGCCGTACGGTATCTGAGTGGAGAGGAGACGAAGCAGGTCAGGTGGCACCATTCTCCTCACAGCCCTTTGCAACCGCCCGGTCTTCCTGTCAACCCATCACCAACGATGCCAGCAGGAGCCTGTCCTTGTTAGAAATCTTATTTGCACAAGAGGAGAGTGCAAATTACCATTTCTCTCTTCAGCCCTGGACTTCCCGGGGGTTGAAGGACAAGAAGGAAAGATGCAAGTTAAAAATGCTGCCATGCTGGGATTCTTCCAAGATTAATGAGACGTGACCGGGAGAACGAATAGAAAAAGACAGGCCTGAAGACAGACAAATTCCGGGCGCTGTCTTTCTTGCATAATCACGCTAAATGGAGAAATAAAAATGTCTGTTGCATATGACAATTACAAAGGAGTTTTAGGATATCATACGGATTTGGAAGCTGTGGTTTTCAGCCACAAGGCTGAAAAAAGCTAGGTTTTTTTTTTTTTAAATTTCCCTGAATGCTACTATTGGCCAATGTAAATGATAAATCTAAAAGAAACCCTCATCTGAATTTTTGGCTGAATAACAGGCCCTTTAAAGAAAAAAAGAAAAGAAAAGGTTTGCAAAGCCCTATATCCCAAACCAAGATTTTCACCCACCAAATTTTGGGCAAATTATCAGACTCGATTAGCATGTTGCATGAATGTAGACTGCAGGTATATATCAACTTACAACAATTCATTTAGTAACCATTCAAAGTTACAGTACTGAATAAAGTGACTTATGACCACTCTTCACATTGAAGACCCTTGCAGCATCTCCATGATCACATGATCAAAATTCGGAGAGTTGGCCACTGACTCATATTTATGACGGTTGCAGTTTCCCGGGCAGTTGTGAAATATGACCAATATGCCCCAGTATGGGTGTACCGGTGCCTGCTGGGCAGTGGTGGATTTCGGATCCCATTGCAACCGATATGGTGCAACGGGGCTGCATGCCCACTACATGAACATGCGCAGCGCACGCGCACATGTTGCATCACACGCAAGTGTACTTACCGCCCACAGCACTCCAGCTGCTTGTCAGAGTGTCATGCAGGTGCCATGCACTCCATGCGCCTGCGCAGAAGCCCCGAAAACTTCAAATATCAGTAAGGAGCGAGAGCGGGTGGGCGAGCCCTTTGGAGCACCATACCGGAACGGTACCTGGTACTCCCAGCAGGCACCGGTACGCCCGTACCAGGGCGTACCAGTTGTAACCCACCACTGCTACTGGGAGCACCAGGTACCATTCCAGTATGGTGCTCCAGAGGGCCCGCCTGCCCTCCTACCCTCCTTACCTGTATTTGAGCTGATCGGGACTTCCGCACACGTACACGGAGTGTACGGCGCCTGTGCGACGCTCCGCAGAGCAGCTGCAGCATTGCAGAGCGTCGCAGGTGGTAAGTACGCATGCACGTTCGTGCATGGGGTGGACGCCTGGCCCTGTTGCACCGTACCGATTGCAACAGGATCCGGAACCCACTACTGGTCCTGGGGTTATGCGACCACCTTTTGCGACAAACAAAGTCAATGGGAGAGCCAGATTCACTTTGGAACCTCTGCAGTTCAGATGCACTTAAACAACCGTGACAAGAAAGATTGTAAAATGGTCGTAAAATTCACTCCACCGCTGTCTTGCTGAACAACATAAAGCTTTAGGTTCAATTGTGATCATTAGTCAAGAACTACCCATAGAGATAGTTCTATATAGGTGGTTAGGTAGGAAAAGGGTAGGAAAAAGGGACGTGGTGGCTCAGTGGCGAAGACGCTGAGCTTGTCAATCAGATAGGTCAGCAGTTCAGCGGTTTAAATCCCTAGTGCTGCGTAATGGAGTGAGCTCCCGTTACTTGTCCCAGATTCTGCCAACCTAACAGTTCAAAAGAACGTAGAAAATGCAAGTAGAAAAATAGGAACCACCTTTGGTGGGAAGGTAACAAGTGTTCCGTGCGCCTTCGGCATTTAATCATGCCAGCCGCATGACCATGGAGATGTCTTTGGACAGGGATGACTGTTCAGCTTTGAAATGGAGATGAGCACTGCCCCCTAGAGTCAGGAACGACTATCTCGTATGTGCGGGGGGAACCTTTACCTATCTATATATACGATAGCTTGCCATGGTTCTACAAAGTAAATGGAGAAGATGTCATGGGATTTCTAACGTCTCCTTTCTTATTGCTTCTCCCAGAGAGGAAGAGAAGCCACATCAACCAAGATTTTCTGAGCCAGGATCTGAAGTTGCTTAGTTTGATTTGGGGGTGGGGGGAGGGGGGGTGGATTGGCAGGGAAGGAAGCAGACAGACTCCTGTAGTCTAAATTGGAAGTTGATAATGATCCAGTCAACAGTGAAGGAGACAGTTCCTCTGCTGGTCCTCCAATCAGTTTCCCCTTCGAAGGGGAGGCTGAAAGCTCTTTCTTTTCCTTTTGTGTGTTTCCTTGTCTTGTGTTTGTGTATTTTTCCCTTTTTCCGCAGACAGTGGCACCCACCAACTCTGCCTCTGTGGCCTGCCATTCAAACGCTGGCATGTAGGTGAGGCTTTATGCCAGCCACACACGGACGGAAACCTACAAACGGACCTCAGGAAAGGAATGAGACGCCGAGAAGACAGTTGGGAAGACTTCATACATGCAACTGCAGCCAATTTCCACTCCATGTGACACGGGGAAAGCTGCTAATGAAAGTTGCTCCCGCAAGAGACAGCCTGCTATGCGCTGTGTCCATACAGGCAAAACACAAAGAGCTGGGAAGGTAGGGTGACCAGATACCTTGAACAGGCAAAGGAGACAATTAAAAAAAGACAACAAAGGGGAGAGGGGAAAGACACACTATTTACCTTTCCTGGCATCTTATCTACCACAAAAAAATGGCACCAAAAACCTGCAAGGAAACGTAGCTAAACCTACATGTATATGAAATTACCTTTTTTCCAGCATCAAAAAAACTGCTTTTTAAAAAAAAAATGTTTTATTGGCTTTTTTTATTTTTGAACATAAAACATCAATATATGAACAGTGTGGTCTCTGGATAGCACTCCTATTAATTCAAATAGCAACAGTCAATTGTTACATTAATCAAACTTGTATAACCCTAATATTAATTTACTTGATAGTTTTAGTTATTCACTCTTTCCATGTTCCATTCTAATATCAATAATCTTCTTAAATATGCGTAGTTAATACCATCTTTCAGTCTCTCATCTTCCATCTAGTTATTACTTATATTCAATTTATATAGATATTATAACTGCTTAAATTCGCTCTAATTCTTACTTCTACCTCTGCTTTTTCAATCGCAATGTTTTTCTAACCCGTCTTTACTTTCAAGAACATACATCAGCAATAATAGAGAATCCACAAAGGCACACTTTTCAGACTCTGCTGTAGAAGCCTACAATGAGAGTTGGAATCTACAGTTTATAGCAATCTGAGATTTCAAAGAGGCAGATAGAAGCTGATTGCTGGAATCAGAAAATACATTAACTACGTTAATCTAGATCTAATTGGGACAATCAGAGGAAAGTAGGCGGTGGCAATTTACAAGACTGCAATACAGGTAGTCCTCAACTTACGACAAGTGAGCCCAAAGTTTGTTTGTTGCTAAGTGAGACATGTGTTAAGTGAATTTTGCCCCATTTTACGACTTTTCTTGCCACATTTGTTAAGTGAATCCCTGCGGTTGTTACATTAGTAACACGGTTGTTAAGCGAATCTGGTTTTCCTATGGATTTTGTTTGTCGGAAGGTCGCAAAAGGGGATCATATAACCCCGGGACACCTCAATGGTCATAACTGTGAGTCGGTTGCCAAGCATTCGAATTTTGATCACACGACCATGGGGATGCTGCAATGGTCATAATGTGTGGAAAAACGGTCATATACTGTATCGCTTTTCTCAGTTCAGTCACTAAATGGACTGTTGTAAGTCAAGAACTATCTGAAAATATTTTGATCCTTCCATTTATGTACTCTTGGAAGTGGATATATGATTACTTTTACTTCAATATTATTACATAAAGGAAATGTAAAACACATTTTGCCCCATCAATACATGTCCTTTTTTTAAAACAGTTTATTTATATATTTTCACATTACATATATAAGTGCTTAGTTAACAGCGTATTGTCTGGATCTATTTGTTTTAATACAATAATACTTTTCCCACTCCTAACTTCTACCTCTGCTATCCAACCATTCATAAAACAACATAAAATTTCATATTCGAAAATACTCTGTATCTTCTTCTTTTAGGGTCAATCTGTCCATTTGTGCACAATCTAAATTTTTTTTAATTACATCATCCTCTGTATGTGTTTCCTCATTTTTCCAGCATTGGAAATACAATTCTTGCTGCTGTGAAGACATGTAATATTAAGTAAAGGTTCCCTTTATCATATTTTTCAGGTATTCTGCCTAGCAAAAATATTTCAGGCTTGAAGTCTTATGTGTTGTTTTAACATTTTCCCTAATCCTGTATACGTATTTTTGTGCAATATTTCTTTGCTTTCACACATGTCCACCACATGTGATCATATGTCCCCGGGGTCTGGTTACATTTCTAACACATGTCCTCTTGATTCTTTTCTTGGTACTCTTATGGGGCTTTGAAATGCTGTTCATGAAAACTTGGCGTGATTATTATTGTTGAGTGAAAACAATCCATTAAAAAAAAATCCCCAAGACGCTTAAAAAGCTGGACAATATTCAAGGCTCCGCTTGCTGGAGGACATAAAAGGAAAGACACATCCTTTTCCCCCCTAGGCGTCTGGTACAGTAATCCTATTAAAGGGCGAGTTTGCGTATGCATGCATCTGGGTGCGTAATGATGACAATGATGACAGAGGCACTAATGCTCTCCCATAACCACCTGCTATTCCCTCTCCCGCATTTCCTTGTAGTTTCTTTAGTTAGCACATCACAAGTTCATGTAGTTAACTGCATGATGCCACCAAAATGATGATGCTTAATTATTATTGTTGTTGTTATTACTATTATTATTATTTATTCTTTTCTTTTTGCAGTCATACAGCCCTATCCGGCGTCACAAAGCTGTGTGTGTGTGACAGAGAAATAGAGGGGGGGGAGATGGGGGGGAGAGAGAAAGAGATGGGAAGAGAGAGAGAGATATGTGAAGAGAGAGAAAAAGAGAAATGGGAAGAGAGAGATGGGGAAGAGAGAAAGAGATGGGAAGAGAGAGATATGTGAAGAGAGAGAGAAAGAGAAATGGGAAGAGAGAGATGGGGAAGAGAGAAAGAGATGGGAAGAGAGAGAGAAAGAGGTGGGAGAGAGATAGGAAGGGAGAGAGAGATGGGGAAAGAAAAAGAGATGGGGAGAGAGAAAGAGATGGGGGAGAGAGAGATGGGAAGAGAAAGAGAAATAGGGAGGGAGAAAGAGAGATGGGGAGAGAGAGATGGAAAGAGAGAAAGATGGGGAAGAGAGATGGGAAGAGAAAGAGAGAAAGAGAAATAGGGAGGGAGAAAGAGAGATGGAAAGAGAGAAAGATGGGGGAAAGAGAGAGATGGGAAGAGAAAGAGAGAAAGAGAAATAGGGAGGGAGAAAGAGAGATGGGGGGAGAGAGAGATGGAAAGAGAGAGAGATGGGGGAAAGAGAGATATGGGAAGAAAGAGAGAGATGCGGAGAGAGAAAGACAGAAGGGGAAGGGAGAAAGAGAGAGAGAGAGATGTTGCAGTCAAGAAAGGAAAAGCTGTAGGATGAAATGCACAACCGAGCTTTCCCCACCACCGATTCCAGATACAAGCCAGTCGCGTGTGAGCATGCGCAGGCAAGAGTCCTATGTTTTAAAAAAAAAAGTCCACGGGGGTGGGGACGAATTAGGAAGCAAATAAACCCCGCCTCTCTTTGCTAAAAGCAGCCAATCAAGTCGGAGGAGGCGTGGCCGACACGAGGGACCGGTCCGGATACGAGTAGTTTTTTTCCCCCTTCGCTTCCGGGAAAGACACGTGCGCAGCTGGCTGTAGCCGGGTAAGGCTAAGCGGGGGGCTGATTTTCGGGACGTGGGTGTGTGTGAAGAGAAGTTTCGAGAGGCAGAAATGGTTGAGGGTTTGGGGAACGTGTGGAAGTTGCCCTGGGGCTGTTGGGTAGGAAGGGCAGCCCTGGACTAAGGGAGGGGGAAAGACCCTGCAGGAAAGGCTGAGGCTTTAATTAGCTCTCTTTATATAGCAGGATCGGGAAAGCCCCTTTGTTCTATTGCTTTAAATAAGTCATAACGTGGTTTGGGTTGACTTGGGTTTAATCGTGGTCTGTAAATTCCACTGTAAAAGTAGTGGAACAACAAAAGACACTGGAAGTTTTTAAAAAGAGATTGGATAACCATTCGTCTGAAATGGGATAAGGTTTCCTGCCTGAGCAGGGGGTTGGACTAGAAGACCTCCGAGATCCCTTCCAATTCTGCTAGTCTAGTCCAGTCTAGTCCTTGGTCCATTCCATTAATTGTCCTAGTCTATTCTATTCCATTCCATTCCACTCCATTATTTATTCTATTACATTCCACTATTCTATTCTATTCCATTATTTATTCTATTCCATCCCACTATTTATTCTATTCTATTACATTCCATTAATTGTCCTATTCTATTCCATTCCACTCAGTCCATTCCACTCCATTCCATTATTTAATCAATTCCATTCTTTTTCTTTTTCTATTATTTCTAATTCTTATTCTATTCTGTTCGTGGGTGGTGGCCTAGGATTCTGGTCATAGGAGAAGGGTGATGAAAAGTGAGGTCTGGCTTGTACTCGGATGCCAAAGGCTGAAAGACTCTTGGAATGTTACTCTTTAAGATGTGTGGACTTCAGTTCTCAGAATTCCCCAACTGGAGGAATTGTATCTGGGAACGGAAGCCCACACATCTTAAAAGTTGCCAAGGGTGAGAAACACTTGACTCGACTGAAAAGTTCAAAGGTTGCAGAAGTTATCAAGGGCAAGGCTGTCTTCAATATTGCTTGGAACATACCATAGACACCTGGTACCAAAGTGGACTTCAGAGCAACTTTATCATGTGTAAATCTAGTCAGTTGTGTTTGCTCAGAAAACCACAATTAACGTTTGGCTTAAATTGTATGGAAGCACTACACATGGGTTTGTGGCAGCTCTGGGTGTAAAATGAAGCGTCCGATATCTACAAGTTATTTCTCCTGTCCCTTAAAAAAAGGTAACCGTATGTTTCTTTGTTGTTTACTAAACATGAAATGGAAGGAGGTCCAAAATTGCTAATGTACATTTTGGGCCTTAGGATGTTATAGCACTTAGACTTAATATACCGCTTCATAGTGTTTTACATCCCTCTCTAAGCGGTTTACATAGTCAGCATATTGCATATTCCAACAATCTCGGTCCTCATTTTACTAACCTCGGAAGAATGGAAGGCTGAATCAACCTTGAGCCGAACTTCTGGAGTGAGCAGTGAGTTAGCCTGCAGTACTCCATTCCAACCTCTGCACCCCCAGAACTCTAATTATATTGGTTTGTAACTTAACTTTGCACATTGAAGCCAAATTCTTGGTTATAAATCTCAAGAAGAGATTTTGATAGAACTTGTTTTGATCTCATACAGGATGTAGTTCTTGAGTGTGAATAGTTGCTTCTTTTTTTTCCTTTCTGATATTTTAAATGCAGTGTTTATCATGCATTAAGAGGCCATTTCTCTTAGGAGGTGGCAGTTGTCAGCGCCAACCAATTGGGCTTTTCCTGTGGAGTTTTCAGACTTACAGAGTATTTCTCTTGGGAGGTGCATTTATGTTATTTTCTGGTCGCTCCGAAAGCTGGAAAATTATTACTGTTCTCGTCACTATGGAGATTTTTGCTTATTTAAGGCTACCTAGTACTTGAATAAACCAATTTTCTGGAGTCTCATACTGCAGTGAATTATAAGCTAATTAAACAGAATATATTTGTTCTGCATAAACCCCAAAAGAATCCAAACTGACATTGACAGCTTATGATACTGTGGCTTTTAACAGGAAGGTCATTAATTGAAATGGTTAAATAAGTTGTATGAATAGTCAGGGCTTCCTAATGTTGATGCTTCATACCCAATAGAAAAGTTGAATAATGCCTTCCCATTTCAGGGTGGATTTGATTTAAATCCCTAATTTAAATCACAATTTAAATCACTAATGAAAAGGCTTGATTGAAATCAACTCGATTTAAATAATAATTTTTAAAGAGCAGCTGTCATCTCTGTCCCGCAGTGGCTGCTTCTCAGACCTACTGTGGACTCACCGACAGGCCTAACATTGCAGAACATACAGCCTCATGCTCCATAACTAAGCTCCGTTTCGTGTGGAATAAACTAAATTATTAATGTATCTTAAAAAGAAAGCTACCTTTAGACAGATTTTTTTAATAAAGCATTTTATTAAAATAAATTTGATAAAAATTAAAAAATGCAAGTTAGATTAATAAAAAATCAGATTTAAAGAAGAAAAATCATTTGTTTATTTATTTTTAAAATCATTGATTTTTATCCACCCTGTCCCATTTGCAGAAAAAATATCTTTTTATAATCCAATGCATTTCTTATTTTCAGACCAGGGGCTTCCCTCAATTCACATTATTAACTAGATGGTATCTTTTTTTGTTTTGTTTTGTTAGGATGTCCTCTAGCACCAAATTTGTGCCAGGGGCGATAAGCTCAACAGAGATCAAGCAGGTAGGTAGCTATGAGGTGATGACTGTTCCGATTGTCACCTCCCCCTATGCCGGAAGGGAACTTAGTGATCATCTCAATCCACTTTGTTGGGATGACAAAGCTGCCACTCAGGACAAAAAGAAAAGCCGGAAGCATCAACGCTACATGATGCGCAGAGCACTGGAGCAGAGTGGACACCTGGCAGCCAAGGAGAGGAATCTCGTTAGGACCACAGACGTCTCTGAAATGTATGGGATGCACTCATTGTCCTGGGAAAACGGAAGCCATCAGGTTCTGGAGAAGGATGTGAGGACAGCTCAGGAGGCTTCTTCCAGTTTTGGTGAAGCTGTTTCCATTTCATCTGAGGAACTAGCCAGCCAGCCTTCATCTTCCCAAGGTCTTGAGAACCTGCTAATCTCCCCCAGCATCTCAGGAAAAAGGACTAGTCCCCTCCTGCCTCAGAAGTCTGTGAAGCGTGTGGCCATTGACTGTGAGATGGTAGGCACGGGTCCTTCTGGAAAGATAAGCGAGCTGGCACGCTGTACGGTGGTGAGCTACGATGGTGATGTGATCTATGACAAATACATTCTCCCAGAACGTCCAATTGTAGATTACAGGACGCGCTGGAGTGGCATCACCTGGAAGCACATGAGAAAAGCAATTTATTTCAGGATTGCGCAGGGTGAGGTAAGCACAAGAGATTAATTTAGGCTTATCCATACAATGTGAGGGTTGAGAGAGGCAAAATAATAATTCAACCAGAATCTGCAAGGAACTGCAGAATGATAGGCAAGCAACAATACTTGTGTCCACAGTCATAGCACTGTAGAGATGGAAGGAGCTAGTTAAGCCCTGAATTCCAGTCCTCTGGCTAGTACAGGTATGTAAATTAGTACATCCTTGATTGATTGCCTGATCAGCTTCACTTGATTATGAGTGAAGTTGATCTCATCATTTCTGCTTGATCAATTCCCGTCCTTCACGTCACATCCATCCATCCACCCATCACTTCATTTTCCTTTTGTCCATTTTTAATGTGTCTCCAGGGAAGCAGTTAAAATTCAGAAGCTAGAGTGTTTTAAGTCCTCGTTGACCACTTTTGTTCAGTTTGTTTTTTTTTCCTTTTAAACCTTTTCATATCTCTACTCCTTAAAGACTATGCACTGCTGTATACCTAGAGAGTCCCGATTACTTTATTGATTTCTTCTTGTTCTCACTTGTTCTATTTTTTGTTCCATTTTTGTGGACACTCAGTTGAGTTGCAGGAAATTAGAAAACATGGTTTAAAATTTTTCCTTAAGTGATACTACAAATTTTCTACTTGTTTTTTTAAATAAAAATACCTAGATTAATTGGAAAAAAATAAAGGATGGATGAGATAGATAGATGATAGATAGATAGATAGATAGATAGATAGATAGATAGATAGATAAGATATGAAGATAGATATTGATAGAAGATGATATAGATGGATAGATGAATATTGACAGATGGATATTGATAGAAGATAAAAATGAAGATAGATGTTGATAGAAGATGATAGAGATAGATAGATGATAGATAGATATGACGATAGATATTGATAGAAGATGAGAGATCTTGATCTGCTTGTTTGAGCGATGTATAACTGTCCTTTCCTGAACACTCTGGCAAATTAACCTCTTTTTTCCTACGTAGATCATACAGATCTTGAAGGATAAAATAGTTGTGGGCCATGCTCTCCACAATGATTTCCAAGCCTTAAAATACTTTCCCCCTCGAGCCTGGAGGCGTGATACAAGCCAATGTCCTCTGCTGAAGAAGAAAATTGCATCAACTCTGAAACCAAGCATGTCTCTCAAGAACCTAGCTCATCAACTGCTACACAAAGATATACAGGTAACTTGCCATCTTTCATTTCCTCAAGAGCACTGAAAAGCAGAATTACCCTGCAAAGAAAACCCTAATATCATTCGGTTGCCTTACATCTGAAAGTTGCTAAGCGCACCTTGTCTAGGGTTATTTTGATGTGAGGTCGTTTCTGCAGTTCAAGGGATATTCCTTAAGATCCTTGAATATTCTATAGTGCCTCTTGGTTCCTAATGAACGTAATTACGTGCCGTGATTGCCCAATCATCTCTTGAGGATTTAGCAAAGTGTGTGTGTGTGTGTGCTCAAACTCATTGGCTGGGTGATAAGAGATTGTTTTATATGAGATAGATGGATGTATGAACAAGATAGATGGATGGATATAGATAGAGATGTGTGTCCGTGTGTGTGTAATATTTTATATATATATATATATATATATATATATATATATATATATATATATATATATATATATATATATATATATATAATGTTTTTTTTAATTTGTGCTGATAAATAAATAAAGGGAGACTAGTATTTATCAGCACAAATAAAAAAAACACAAATATAACAAAGGCAACAGTAAAAATATTGGGTTTCTGTCGTGATGGACTCTTGTGATGAGCCGATTGACAGATGATGGAAGCAGTTAGCTTCCTCCCATAATTGGGGCTTACCAGGGGTTGTGACACTAAATATGTATGTATGTATGTATGTATGTATGTATGTATGTATCAGGGTAATGATAATTTAATAGCTGACCAGCTGCTGAAAGGCTCTAAACCGAGATGATGACATGAGAATGAGTCAGCAGGGTTACTGCCACTTTAAGAAGCTGTATATATAGAAGGAAGACCATGTGAGGGCATTTGTCTCTCCTTGTGTATCTCTCTCCTCATGTTCTATCTGCATTGTGTTCCGGTGTAGAATTGTAGATTGATTGATTGCCTGGTATTTGCCTAATGTGTATGTGTGTATATATAAAGCTTGTATATAAACTACTATTTGAAAGACAAAATCTCTGTGCTGTATTTAGCTCCAGGATTGTCTCAAAATAGTGGTCATGTTGTGTGCACTCTGACATAGAGATAAATAAATAGAGAGATGGATGGATATAGATAGATCAGATAGGTAGGTAGGTAGGTAGGTAGGTAGGTAGGTAGGTAGGTAGGTAGATAGATAGATAGATAGATAGATAGATAGATAGATAGATAGATAGATAATTTATTTATCTATAATATAATATAGAATATATGTATATGATAGATAGATACATAGATAGATAGATGATAGATAGATAGATAGATAATATAAAGTCATCTCTTATCACCCAGTAGATTAATCGCTAGGACTAATTTTGCTTGAAAGCCTTATTTTTTCCAGTGCCCGTTGTCACTTCGAATGGTCAATAAACG
This sequence comes from Thamnophis sirtalis, assembly GCF_051295495.1. Taxonomy (NCBI): domain Eukaryota; kingdom Metazoa; phylum Chordata; class Lepidosauria; order Squamata; family Natricidae; genus Thamnophis; species Thamnophis sirtalis. Next base: position 12,891,738 of record NW_028261382.1, on the reverse strand, counting down.
GATGGTTCTAAATGGAGGATTTACTCGCAATGTTTTGTGCTTTGTTCTCCCCCCCCCCTCCCCAGGTTGGCAGACGCGGGCATTCATCTGTCGAAGATGCCCAGGCATCTATGGAACTTTACAGATTGGTAGAGTTTCAATGGGAGGAACTCCTGAATCCGAGTCACCCCATGGGCCCTTCAGCCGGCACCCCGGACGACGATGCCGATCACAGTTGCTACATGGATGATCAATACTGGCCCAAGGACCTTGATGTAGACTGCAAATGATGGTTCGGGTTTTAGGAAGTTGGTAAAGAAATTATGCCGCTGTTTTGAAGAGAGAGTCGGGATTCGTGTCTTCTGGTATCAATGAAGCAGCATTATTGACATCTGTTTTCCTCAATGAGTACATGCCAAAGAATAAAACTTCGAGCCCAAATTAACTTTTTCAGTTTTGAACCTTGGAAAGTGGTGCCTGAAGAACCTCTGGCCTTAAAGCCTTAGAAGTTTGAGCTAAAGAAGTTGACAACTTGAGCTGCGTTGAACCAGTCTATTCAGAACAGCCATTTCCTTTTTAGAAAACACCCTTTTCTATCCTTGTCTTGCTGCATGAATGAATGATGCAGGAGTAAATTGTTGAATCAGCCATTGGGGGGGGGGGGAAGCGAGGTGGGGGTGGTGGATCCTTTTCAAGCTTGACTAAATTTCTTTCCTTTTACTCCAGGCCTACTTTTAGATTTACTGTATTTTCGGAGTATAAGACGCACCAAGATTTTGAAGAGGCAAATTAAAAAAAAAGGTTTTGCACTCTGCAGACCTCCCAAAATCGGTCCGTTTTTTGTGAAAACGGGCCCGTTTTTCATCAAAAAAAGTTACATGCATAGCCTTTAGGAGGCTTCCAGAGTGCTCCTGGAGGCTGGGGAGGATAAAACAAGCAAAAAACAGCCGATTTTTCGCTCATTTCACTCAGGAGGTGGGGTTTTGGGAGGCCAAAAATGCTGTATTCAGTGTATAAGATGCACCCAGATTTTCACCCTCTTATTTGAGGGGAAAAGGTGTGTCTTATACTCTGAAAACTTCTCTGATTATAATGCTGAGTGAAAACTAAGGCGATGGGTACCCAATCTTCATTCTGTGGAGTTGTGTAGGTGTCTACTATGCAGGGTGGATTTGATTTAAATCAAGTCAGTTTAAATCGTGATTTAAATCCCTGGTAAAAAGGCTTCATTTAAATCAACTCGATTCAAATCATAATTTTTAAAGAGCAGCTGTCATCTCTGTGCCGCAGCGACTCTTCCTCTGATCCACTGTTGACTCCCCGACAGTCCCAATATGGCAGAATGTACAGCTGCATTTCATGCTGAAGAAACTAAATTATTAATGTAGCTTAAATAGAAAATTACCTTTAGGTAGGTTTTTACTCCAAAAGCATTTTATTAAAATAAGTTTGATTTTTTTAAAAAATCCGATTTACACCAAAAAAAATATCTGATTTTTAATTTTTTTTTTAAAAAAAAAATATCAGTGATTTTTATCCACCCTACTACTGTGGGTGTGTGTACACATCTCTGTGTTACATTCCAGCTGATTTACGTAATACTTTTTTTCCTTCTGCGTAAAACCACCTAGGAATACATTCACATCCTGAAATGTAACCAGAACCAATTGATGTTGGCTACCTCCAGTAACGCTTCCTGCAGGGATAATAGCTGGGGGGGGGGAGAGTTCTTATCTCTAATTGTGTTAGCGATGGGCCGATTTGCATATTTTGAAAGTTTCCCTGTTTATGAGTGCATCCAAAGGGAACTTGGGACCACTTAGGGCAAAACATTTGATATCTTTCTGCAGCAAATAAGGACTGCTTGGAAGAGTAGAACTCTGCCCAGCTTCAGTTGTTGCGAATTCCAGTTGAAGTATTATGATGCTGAACAACACACACACACGGGGAGGGGAGGAACCCCACAGATGTTCAAAACTAAACTAGGCTGTCCAGAATATTAAACAGAAGCAAAAATTAGCCATCTCTAAAAGCAACTAGGAGTTAAGGGGAAAGTGCCTCTCTTCTTCCATCATGTCGTTCTTCTATCTGAAATCTAAAGCTAGAAAAAGAGTCTGCTTCACTGCTTTTGACAGTTGCTCAAATGGAAAAGCTTTCCCGGAAGTCTCTGATGCCATCATCTGATTGTGTCAAGGCTCCCTTCGTTACTCGAACAGAAATGGGAAACCTGCTTTGCTTTAGAACCATGATGGCGAAGCTATGGCACGCATGCCAGAGGTGGCACACTGAGCCCCCTCTGCTGGCATGTGCACCATTGCCCCAGGTCAGATCTCTTTCGTGAGCTTCTGTTTCCCTGCAAACGATAAAACAAGTTCACGAAAGAAAAAGATCTTACCTCTGATCTTCGGGTCTCTTTTGTGCATGTGTGCATGCCCAGGCATGCATGCATGCAAATCCGTGCATGCACACTTTTCAGTTTGGGCATGCACATACGCGCACAGTTTCGGCACTCGGTGTCTGAAAGGTTCGCCATCACTTGCTCTTGCATCCCAACATCCAAAATGTTTGGCAAATATTGCATGAGAGTTCTAAGGTTGATTGTTTATTTGGAGGTCTGTGTGAATGATTCTCTACCTGGAACTGGATTGCTGGTTAACAAACTTCTTTCATGTGTCCATATGCCTTTAAATTAAACTGCACTATAGTCACTGTTTCCACATAACACTGCGTGCACATCAACATTTCTCAGAGCTAAACCACTGGCCACTTTGTATTTTGGGGTGGAGAGGATACACAATTTCTTGAAAGAGTGCCATTGTTTTACAAAGTATTCCATGGGGAATATTTCTTTGCATTCTGTCCCCAATTTCCCACTCATCAAATTAACACGATTTTAACGCCCTTTAATTTATTTATTTTTAAGCTTCATCTTGGTGTGTTGAGTTGAATGTCTTCTTTGGTATCTTTATGCACGAGGTATTCACCCATAAGTTTCTCTCAGCTGGATTCGGAAATTTTGAAGTCCATAATAAACAAGCTTACTTCCTTTCCTTACTCAGGTCGTCTTGAGATATCTAGGACTATGTTCAAAAATACCAACTGGTCACATGAAGAATACTTTCACTAAACATTGCACATTTTATTCATATTTTGTACGTATACACATACATACATACAAATAATTTTGTTGAATGAATTAATAAAGGCATTTATGTTTGTATCAAAAGAGAAAGAGGTACCTCAAGACCACTGGGATTTTGTTCTCAAATCTCAAGTACCAGTTCCAAGCTGAAGTATGTCACCTACATTATTAACCACCACAACACAATGGTACTAAGTTTCGTAAATTCTCCCTCCTCCTGATCAAAGGTGTGCACAAAACAAGACCAGTGTTCTCCTGCCCTTCCAACTATCTTAATTCAGGATGAGGGGTCATTAGTTGAAAAGTTAGGATCCCTGTACTTAAAAGTGCCTGGAAAAACGTGAATGGGAAGTTAAGATGACTTAAATTCTGTACGCAGAGGGCACAATCTAAAAGCAAGGATGCAATGAGTATCTTTATGAAGATTCTCAGTCATCCAGGTCTTGGTTGTCCCAAAGATGTTTCTTCAAACGGCACCTGGGCTTTCTTTGTTTTTCCTTTAAGATGTTTCGCTTCTCATCCCAGAAGCTGCTTCAGATCTGAATTCACCTTCATTCTTCAAAACTGAAGAAGCATCTTGGACGAGAAGCGAAACGTCATCAAGGAAAGTCCCATTGCCTTTTGAAACTGCCCCTTCGGGATAAGGATGAAATGGGTTTCCACCAGTAGGAAAACCCATTTTGGGTTTCTCGTGGCTTCTCCTCACCTCAAGGTTGCAGAACTCGGAGCAATTTGAATTGCAAATGTGATTCACTGGTTCCAGAGGTCTTCTAACTGAAATTGGGGCTCAAGATTTGGAATAGTGTGAGATGACTGAGGTCTTGAATTCAGGAGGAGTACAAAGACTACTGAGCCTGCCACTGCTGCAAAGTTGCAATCAATGTGTTTTGAATACTGTAGTGATTTTGAAAAGTGATTTTGAAAAGTGATTTTGATCTTCATGGGGTTGTTGTTTTTCCCTCCCATCTGTTTAATGGAAGGTTAATGATGCCTTTATGAAACAAATATGAAGAGTCCTGCAGTGTTAGCTTTTGAATATGAGATGGATTTATGCAATACGGAGCGTTCTGGAAACTGCAAAGAAGACACCACATTTTTGTCGCTATTATTGGTATATGTATTCCAACTGATCCGGTAATGGCTCAAGGAGTCAGGCGCACACAGTAACTGACTTCCCCACCCGTTTTGTGTCAAAAGATGACCTTATACCATACCAGTAATAAATAATGTTTTGCATCCGGTTGTCTGCTGAGTCCTCATTGCGATCAGTGTATTGACTGATGGGAGGGCGGGGGAGAATCCATGAATGTCAAATGCTGGTGCAGAATAGCAATAGCATTTAGACTTCTATACCGCTTCATCAGGTTTTACAGCCCTAAGTGGTTTACAGATTCAATCTATTACCCCTATCGATCTGGCTCCTTGTTTTACCAACCTCCAAAGATTGGAAGTGGAGTCAACCTTGAGCCGGTCAGGATCGAACTTCTGGCAGTGGGCAGAATCAGCCTGCAATGCTGCGTTCTAACCACTGCAGCACCCAGAGCTCTAAATATCTGATAGTTTTAGAGAAAGATTTGCCATGGAAATTTGAAGTTGGGCCATCTTCTTAAACTCTTCAAATGAGATCCATTGGAGGCTACTTTAAAGAGAGGTTATAAGGATAGCCATCTCCTCCACATGGAGTGACTGCCTCAAATAGCAATAAGCACTTAGACTTATATACCACTTCATAGTGCCTTAAAGCCCGCTCAGCGGTTTACAGAGCCAGCGTATTGCCCCCAGCAATCTGAGTCCTCATTTTAACGACCTCAGAAGGTTGGAAGGCTGAGTCAACCTTGAGCTGATCAGGATCGAACTGCCAAATTGCTGACAGTCAACCAACTTAGCCCGCAATACTACCTTCTAATCACTGTGCCACCATGGTACCCAAATTCACCTCTGCTCTAATTTGCCGCCTTTGGTGTATAACTTGCAACCGTTGGTTCCACTTTTCTGTCAAATACAGCTATTTGTATATTTGATATGTTAATATTTAGGCCCTTGTTGCGTTACAGAACCTAATACTTGTTTCAAAGCATTTTGATTCTCTCTCAAGATGACAACAGCAGGGAAAGTTAGGTGGCACTTGGCAGCCAGGCAGAGCACAAATGTTGCTCTCTTCCAACCCAGGAAAATGGCAGAAGCAGAGACCTGATATTCAGGAGGCTCATCTGGCATTTTTGGTTTGAAGTGGCCACTTTGCTGTGTCTAATGCCAAAGATTGTACATGTGTGCCCGGAAGAAAATGTCCCTTTTCATTCAAGGACATCAGTCTGTTCCAGCCAGCCAGACGGGGAAGGCATGTTGCAGAACTCTTGACTGATGGGGTCCAAGAAGACAGCCTTCTCTGCCATTGCCTCTGCTTCGGAGGTGGGTTCTACCAATTCAGACCGGTTCGGCTGAATTGGTAGTAACTTGGCAGCCTGGGTCGCTGGAACCGGCAGCGACCCAGGCCTGCCATGCCCCCAAACTGGTTCTCTCGGTGGCGCCTATGCTGGCACCATCTTGTTTTTGGATTTTTTTATAGTACTGTGCATGTACCCAGGAACCCAGTCCTGCCCTGCCTTATGGAATTCCCCCTCCCTGCAGAGGTGAAGCCATCCCCCACTCTTCTGGCTTCCCCCCCAAAAAAGGTTTAAAACATGACATTGCATACAGCCATGGGATCAGTAGGTGTCACGAGAACCCTCTCTTCGCCCTTGCCAACTAATTTTTAATGGGGTTTAATGATGCTTCTCTGGCTAAAATTTATACAATTTCATAACTCTGAAAAAAACAGCCATGAGTCACATTTTTCAGTGCCACTGCGACTTTGAATGGCCACTAAAACGAGCTGTTGTAAGTCAAGGAATGCCTGTATATATTTTATATGTCTTACTGTACATCACCCGAGGTCCTTCTTTGAAGGAAATGGGCAGTTCAGAAATGTGAAATGTAAATAAATAAAGGATAAGGCTGACTCGGAAGGAAGTGTCCTGATCTTCTCCATCCCCTACAGCTTTCCCAGCAATAGCACTTAGACTTATATACACTTCCCAGTGCTTTACAGCCCTCTCTAAGCGGTTTACAGAGTCATCCTATTGCGCCCCCCCCCCACTCAACAATCTGGGTCCTCTTCTTACCAACCTTGGAAGGATGGAAGGCTGAGTCAACTTTGAGCCGGCCAGGATCCAACTCCAGGTTGTGGGCAGAGTTTATCTGCAATACTGCATTCTAAGCACTGTGCCATTACAATCCTTCCTTCCTTCCTTCCTTCCTTCCTTCCTTCCTTCCTTCCTTCCTTCCTTCCTTCCTTCCTTCCTTCCTACCTACCTACTTAGCAATAGCACTTAGACATATACTGCTTCACAGTGCTTTACAGCCCTCTCTAAGCAGTTTACAGAGTCAGCCTCTTGCCCCCAACAATCTGGGTCCTCATTTTACCCACCTCGGAAGGATGGAAGGCTGAGTCAACCTTAAGCCTGGTGAGATTCAAACTGCCGAATTGCAGGCAGCCGGCAGCTAGCAGAAGTAGCCTGCAGTACTGCACTCTAACCACCGCGCCACCGTGGCGCCTACCCAATGATATGCAACACCCCCCCCCCCGCCGCCGCCACCCCAACCCTGGAGTTCTTCCAGGAGAAAATCTGTTCCTCAACGACAACATAAAGAACCCCGATCTCCCCCTCCCCACACCTCCCAAATTGTCTTGTAAGACCCTGACTGAGACTGGTGTGCCATCTGCTGTGTCTATACAAACAAAATTGGCATGTCAAGTGACTGATTCTTTCATTATGTCTCCCTCCCTCTCTCACACTCCTGGTGTTATTTTCTAACAACTCCTGTTTTTTTTTTTAAATATATGTAGCATGTTGGCCTCTTCCCCCTCCCCCTCCCTCTTTTAAAGGTTGAGCCAAGCAGATGGAAAACTCTGTTGGTTTTCACTATGTTTTCCCCTAAGTTTGCAAACTCACATTTTAATAAGCCGAACAGTGTTCTCTATAGCAATGCCACAGTATCGGGATTTGAGGAGGTGGTTTAAGTGAGAATTGCCTGGCCCAAGATGGGGATCCAAAGTAATTATGCTGGTGGGGCTTTGGGGCTAATGGGGGACCTTGCTGCCAAAGCCTATTGTACAGGTACAGAAATAATCTAGTCAGAGATTTAACAGATTTACGGACTTCGAAGGAACTTCGTAGTTTATCTAGTCCAGTGTTTTTCAACCTTGGCAACTTGAAGATGTCTGGACTTCAACTCCCAGAATTTCCCAGCCAGCGAATGCTGGCTGGGGAATTCTGGGAATTGAAGTCCAGACATCTTCAAGTTGCCAAGGTTGAAAAACACTGATCTAGTCCCGTGATGGGGAACCTATGGCGGGCATGCCAGCTCTCGCCCCAGCCCAGCTCCACTGCACCTCCTGCTGGCCAGCTGGTCTTCGGATCTCTGCCATGCATGTATGGGGGCATGGCGTATGCAGGAAACATGCACGTGCATGCACGGGGGGCACTCGTGTTGCATTTTGGGGCCTCACACAGAGCCCCCACATCCTGTTTTGGCTTCCAGGCTCGTGCAAAAGGCCTTCCAGGCTCAAAAATGGAGCACAGTGGTGGTGGTGGTGGATTGTATTAGAGGTGCAGGCACTTTCGACATGTGATGACAAAAAAGTTAGCCAGCACTGATCTTGTCTAAGCCCCCCTGTCCAAGCAGGAGACCCTACACGACTTCTGACAAATGGCAGTCCATTCTCTTCTTGAAAGTGTCAAGTGATGAAGCTCCCACAACTTCCGAAGGCAACTTCTCTTCCATGGGTTGATTGTTCTCACTCTCAGAAAGTTTCCTCCTTGTTTCTAGGTTGACTCTCTCCTTGGTCAGTTTCCATCCATTGTTCCTTGTCTGGCCTTCGGGTGCCTTGGAGAATAGCTTGACCCCTATGGAAATACGCTTTGTAATTGCGCAGCTTGTGAAGTTTGATTAGTTTTAAACCAAGTTTGTTTGTTTGAAGTTTGGCTTTCTTTACGAACCCAGCCCTTTTGTTTGATTTATGATTCATTATGTCATTAAACCCATTAATTCAGTCATCACCTTAAATATCTTAGGGAAACCCAGGATCTAGGATTAGTTCAGGATTCAGGGCATCAACTCCCACCCATAAAACTGGATTAATTTAATAAAATCTAAGGTAAAAATAACCACGGCTGGGATATGAATGCAGCCTCTAATTAGCACATAGACTGAATATGTGAATGATTCTCTTGGTAATTGTTGTAATAAGGATGGCGGGTGTACCAGCCTACTATAAATATTTTTAAGGATAGTGTGAGGGGAATTTATACAAAGCTTTTTGAACATTTTAAAATAGCCATGTCAGAGACAGGCTGGAGCAACGGCTCAGAAGTGCTCAAATTTGAGATCAGAGCACCTACTAGCACAAAGGTTGTCTTGGGTGCGGATCGAGACCCCCCCCCAAAAAAATAGCACAAAATAGATTTGACAAGATGAAATATCATAAGCTTTTCCTATTTCCCCAAGCTACTACCATGAAACCTGCCTGACAGTTTTCTCCTCTTAGTAAGAATATCCTGTTCTGAAACCTATACAGGATGGAGGTAGGATTGGTTACAAATACTGCAACACATTCACCTATGTTATGTCTGCTGCTTCAGAATGAAAAGGTGAAGGTTTCCCCTGTTTAGTTGAGTCTGAATCCAGGTGGCAGTGCTCATCTCTATGTCAATTCATAAAGCATTCCTGGCCTGCTCTCGAGTTGCCATAGGCAGGAGATGGGAGAACTGATGAAGCAGCTTGGCTGCCACAACCAGAAACACATTCCTTTCTCCAGATTGTATCCCAGGTTACCAGAACCAGCTGGAGAAGCGTGTTTTCTACAGCCCACGAATCTACTCCATTGGAGAATGTGATTTATGGCACACCCTGGAAGGAGGGGGGAAACAAGGTCATGGTTGGGCCATAAATCACATGGAGCAGAACTGACTCTACTCCTGTAGGTGCTGACATGTTGCTCCTAATAAATAATTAGATTTATTTTGAAACTTGGCTCGAGGCTAATGAATTAATTAGGGCATCCATCAGAATCCTGACACTCTATTTCCTACCCAAGGGAGTCAGCATTATTCAAAGTTCACTCTGTGGTCATGTGGCCAGCATGACTATACACCAAAGCACATGGAACACTGGGACTTTCCCATTGAAGTGGTACCTATTTATCTACTCACATTTCCATGTTTTCAAACTCCTAACAGTGTTCGTCTTAGTGCCTGGAGAATTAGAGCCCCATTGATGGTGTGACGTGGGAGACTGTCAAAAATATTTTGATTGTCCTTTCATGTTCATGTTTTGATAGCAATAAGCAAAAATGTTTTTTTGGGGAAAACTCTGGTGACGTGGACCTGGAATTCTGAAGATGGTCCTAATCCATCTAAGTGCACCCAGCCTGGGGAACCTAGAGTAACAGGATTTATTCTTGGATAATCATTACATAGTAACAAAGAATTTTCTGTCTGGATTTTTTCAAAAAGAAGGGGGTTCGAGATTCGAGGTTCATTTTATTTATATGCTGCCCTATTCCCAGCGGGACTCAGGGCGGCGCACAAACCCAAGGAGGGGAAGGGAAACACAAAAACTACAACAAAAAGTACAAGGCATTTAAAACAACCAACAGCCACACAATTCGAGAGGGGAAGGGAACTCATCGACCTGCCGACACAGCCAGGTTTTAACAGCTTTTCGGAAGGCCTGGAGAGAGGTGAGGGTCCGGATCTCTGCGGGGAGCTCATTCCAAAGGGCCAGAGCCTCCACAGAGAAGGCCCTCCCCCGGGTAGTGGCCAGATGACATTGGCTAGTAGACGGAACCCAGAGGAGGCCTAATCTGTGTGATCTAATGGGTCTTTGGGAGGTAATTGGCAGCAGGCGGTCTCTAGGGGGAAAAAAAGAAATCCAGGTTGCCCTAAGGAAGCTTGGCATTGACCTAGAATTCCAAATTTGTTGCCTTTATGAATGCCAGAGTATTTATTGACCTCTATATCCTACGTATCTTAGAATGTTTTTACAGACCTCCAATCAGCTGCATGGCAGCCCCCATCAGCTCTGCGGCAGACCCGATCAGCTGCGTGGAGGCCTCAATCAACTGTGCCGTGGTTCTCAGCTCAGCTTCTGGCATGAAGTCCCCGATCAGCTGCATGGCAGCCCCGATCAGCTGTGCAACAGCCCCCATTGGTTGTGCAGCAGCCAGGTTTCAGCCTGTAGCAATCCAGCCTCTCCTCTTGTCGCCGCGGTGCACCCTTATCAATGCTCAACAAACCACCCATCTCCCCCCAGGTTTGACCAACCCCGGGCTGGGATTTGACAAACTTGGTTTAAGGCAGTTTCCAAAGTTTGCACAATTAGTGGGTGTTTGGTGAACTTCTACTGTGTTGATCTTTATGCATCAGGTATTCACCCATAAGCTTCTCTCAGCTGGATTCGGAAATTTTGAAGTCCATAAACAAGCTTACTTCCTTTCCTTACTCAGGTCTTCTTGAGATATCTAGGACTATGTTCAAAAATACCAACTGGTCACATGAAGAATACTTTCACTAAACATTGCACATTTTATTCATATTTTGTACGTATACACATACATACATACATACAAATAATTTTGTTGAATGAATTAATAAAGGCATTTATGTTTGTATCAAAAGAGAAAGAGGTACCTCAAGACCACTGGGATTTTGTTCTCAAATCTCAAGTACCAGTTCCAAGCTGAAGTATGTCACCTACATATATAAGTTTGCACAATTAGTGGGTGTTTGGTGAACTTCTACTGTGTTGACCTTCTACTTTCAAAGTAGCCCTCCTGAGTTATTGAAGGGAAGCAACCCATTCTTTAAGCCTTGGAGCTACCCGCTTTCCAGTAAGAACTTTGTGTGGGAAAAGGCCTTGGAAATGAAATTAAAAAACCTGAGATTATCACCTATTCTTTTCAGAGACCTCTTCAAACTCTGTTGCTTGATTTGCCTCAAGGTTCTTTGAAAGTCTATCTGAAAGAATATTCTTCAAGATCAAACATCCAGCTTGGTGACCAAATTGAATCGAACATTTTATTCATCATTAGAACTCATTGCTGGGGTGGGGGGAACGACTGCTATTAAATCAACCTCTGAGTAGCAGCTGTTGAAAAGGGAACAATTGGAATACAGCATTTTCCTCTGACGCAAGGCATCTCCAAAATGCATTTCCTTTTAAGTACTACTATAACAGTTTCTGCTAAATTACCTTGTGTAGGCGGACTTGGAAGATAACTCCCAAGATTCCTAGAGAATATGCTGGTCAAAATGTATGTTCAGAACTGTCCATCCTATGGATGAAGAGAAGACCACATTAAAGAAATTGTTTCATTATTTGGAACTTACTTTTAGTTTCACTCTTCGTTTTAACTCGGTATTTCATTCTTCCAGTGTTTTCCTCTGGAACTTGTTTTAAGAAAGTGAACAGGGCCAGCTGTGTTTTTAGGCAAAGTCTAAAGGTAAAGGTTTCCCTCGTACATATGTGCTAGTCATTCCCAACTCTAGAGGGCGGTGCTCATCTCCATTTCAAAGCCAAAGAGCCAGCGCTGTCCAAAGACATCTCCGTGGTCATGTGGCCAATATAACTAAACGCTGAAGGCACACGGAACGCTGTTGCCTTCCCACCAAAGGTAGTCCCTATTTTTTCTACTTGCATTTTTACATGCTTTTGAACTGCTAGGTTGGCAGAAGCCTGGACAAGTAATGGGAGCTCACTCCATTACATGGCGCTAGGGATTCGAACCGCCGAACTGCCGACCTTTCTGATTGACAAGCTCAGCGTCTTAGCCACTGAGCTACCGCGTCCCTTTAGGCAAAGTGAGGCAGCTGCTAAGCAGAAGACGTTGATGGATTCAGAGCAGGTAAGGTGTCAAAAAGCAAAGGTGTGAATATCTTGTGGCTCACCCTGAACGTTTTAAACTGCTCTGTCAAGTAAGATTCCTTCCCCACCATCGATATTAAAATCAGATTCCACTTCCAGTCTAGTGCCCTTCCTTCTGTGAGAAGACAAAGGAAATCACCCTGACCTAGGACAAAGTGAACCAAAGCAGATGGGTTGCAAGGTAATCTTTTCTTATTGGTGGGTGTCTATTCCTTTCTTCTTCTAATCATAAAATGACTCCAATCCCCATTCTGCCTAATTTTGCAAGATCACTTGACATGGTTGGGGACCACTGAAAAATAGAAGGAAGGGAAGCAAAGACAATATAGGGCAGGGATGGGCCACTGTAGCTCCTTGACAACATGTGGACTTCAACTCCCAGAATTGATTTTCATTTGAACCCACCTACACAATATAAATCAGGGACGTGGTGGTTCAGTGGCTAAGATGCTGAGCTTGTCGATCAGAAAGGTCAGCATTTCAGCGGTTTGAATCCCTGGTTCCACGTAACGGAGTGAGCTCCCATTACTTGTCCCAGCTTCTGCCAACCTAGTAGTTCGAAAGCCCATAAAAAATGCATGTAGAAAAATAGGGACCACCTTTGGTGGGAAAGGAACAGCTCTCCATGTGCCTTCGAAGTTTAGTCATGCCAGCCACATGACCATGGAGACATCTTCGGAACAGCGCTGGAGTGTTCAGACATACCCAATTCCTGCAACATGTTTTAGCCTCCAGACCCCCTAATCAACTTGTGGATTCCCACCAGGGGTGGGTTTCTCCCCCCGTTCCAACCGGTTCGGTTGGAATGGGGCCGGCGGCGTCCTCGTGCACGTGCGCAGTGCACGCATGCGTACTAGCGCCTGTGCGATGCTCCAGCTGCTCCTGGAGGATCACGCAGGCGCTGTATGCGTTCTGCGCATGCGTGGAAGCGCAGAACTCGTCAAAACCGGGTAAGAAATGTGGGCGGGCGGGTGGATCCTTCGGCGTTCCCGGAAGTTACTTACTTCCGGGTTCGCCGACCAACCGGTTCGCGGGGACTGCTGCGAACCGCCTGAAACCCACCCCTGATTCCCACCCAAGTGTTGACCAAGTGAAATATGACATCATCTCAACGCTCTGCAAAGTTCTGCATTTATAATCCTAGGACATCACTCACATCAAGTCCGGGAGAGTAATTTGCATGTTTGCGCCTTGATTTTATGCAAATATTGATACTCTTTGGTTTTGCATGGGCAAAGTGACTACCTTACTTATAATGAATTGGAACAAAGGGGGGAAGGAGAGCTTTTATCATTGAGATATATTATCACAGCTGCTGCAGCTGATAAGTGATAGTGATGTCATGGAAGTGACCCTTTCCCTTCCTTACCTCCCTCGCTGCGTCCCCACCCCCACAAGCAATAAAAGAAGGCTGGCATCCTCTGAATTGCTTTTCTGTTTAGCAGCAACCTGATAATCCACCTACCACCATTCGGAATCCAAACTTCACCTCTTATCTTGTAGCGGCAATTTCCAGTAAGTGGCCAGGCTCACAAAATGGATTTCAACCTTGAGGCTGATTCCTCGGACTTAGAATCGCTCCATGAAATGTAATTGGATTTTAAAAAAAACCAACACCACCAAAAAACCCAGTTATGGTCGAGGGATTGTTTGCTAACATACATTTCTAATCAGCACCAAGATAATGTTCTTCCTTCCATTTACAGGAACTCCACTATAACCGCAGCCAGTGACTAACTTTCCCTGATGTCAAAAGAGTAAAGTAGAATCAGACTCGATAGGATTTAAATTGAAAACCAACAGGATATTTCAGTGCTTCAGGACTAGTCTGGGAAGCTGAAAAACTGTTTCAGACTTTTAAAATTAACCAAGAGTTAATTTTTGACTTTAGAATAATTTTACTTTAGGTATAAAGCAGTGGTGGGTTTCAAAAATTGTTTGAACCTACTCTGTGGGTGTGGCCTCCTTTGTGGGAGTGGCTTGCCACCCATGTGACCAGATGGGAGTGGCTTGCCGCCTATGTGACCGGATATGAAGATGCCGACGACACTTGTCAGAACCACCTTATATTACCTCACACACAGCACTGGCATGCATAAGAATATGATGTAAACTTGTTTTTTAAAAGGCATCTTTGGTTTGCATTAAAACAACTTCAACACACGCAAGTTCTAATTGCACCACAAATGCAGTAGTCATCCTTACCTTTCACAGAGGCACTGAGTTTTATAAATATGAGCATGATAGTGTAGAATAATCATATCCAAGGACCAGTGGTGGGTTTCAAAAAAGTTTGGAACCTCTTCTGTAGGTGTGGCCTGCTTTCCGGGTCCACTGGTGGAACCTCTTCTAACCGGTTTGGTAGATTTGACGAACCGGTTCTACCGAATAGGTGCAAACTGGTAGGAACCCACCTCTGGTATAAAGGTAAAGGTAAGATGTTCTTCCTGACCTCCATGTGGGGCAAGGAAGGGCATCTCCCAATAAATGCTCAGCTCCACCCAATCAAATGTAAAGGTAAAAGTAAAGGTTCCTCTCGCACATATGTGCTAGTTGTTCCTGGCTCTAGGGGGCAGTGCTCATCTCCATTTCAAAGCCGAAGAGCCAGCCCTGTCCAAAGGCGTCTCCGTGGTCATGTGGCCGGCATGACTAAACACCGAAGGTGCACAGGGCAGTGTTATCTTCCCACCAAAGGTGGCTCCTATTTCCCTACTTGCATTTTTTTACGTGCTTCTGGACTGCTAGGTTGGCAGAAGCTGGGACAAGTAATGGGAGCTCACTCTCTTACACATTGCTAGGGATTCGAACCGCCGAACTGCCGACCTTTCTGATCGACAAGCTCAGCCTCTTAGCCACTCAGCCACCGTGTCCCTGTTTTGCAGGAAATTAAAGTTGCCTCCAAGTTTCCTTCTTTTGCTTCGAGCCTTCATTCATTAGCATGAAGAGGGTTGTGTATGTAGCCCAACGTCAAAACTCTTCAGGCTTGTGAGACTCCAAGCCATGACACCCAAGACAATGTTTTAGAAGTGGGGCCTCTGCTTGCTTGACATAGCAGCCTCAAAGAGTCGCTTTGTGGGAGCCATCCAAATGAACCACTCCTCCTAAATTTTGCGAAAGCCCCCACCCCCCCCAAACTTGTCCCCTTCCTATGAAGGTACAACAGCTTCCCTCCTCCCTATGTGAGCAAGCCTGAATGCACAAACAAGCATCCTTCACATGTGCCTGCACATGTGGCTGTGTGGCAACCAAATGAGTTTATCCGGTTAAAAATAGAAAGAAAAGAAGGGGAATCAGAGGAAGGGAAGCGGGGAGAGTCATCAACGCCTTATAAGCTCAAAATGAACCACTACCTTGTTGCTGTGTGCGTAAAAGCCAGCAAGACCGTCTGGCGTCTGGTTGGTTTCAAACGTATCCTGGGAACCAATGAACAGGGCCAGTCTGCGTCCTAGCAACACCATTTCACTAATGAGTACCCAAGGCTTGATGAATCTGTCTGGATCCTCAGAGAAAGGACCCGATCCTGTGGTAACAAAATCAGAGCATTTACGAAAGAAAGAGAAGAGAGAACAGAGGGTGATTTCTCTTCTCTTCTCTCCTCTCCCCTTCCCTTCTCCTCTGTCTTCCCTCCCTCTCTTTCTCTTTTTTCTTTTTCTTTTTTTCTTTCTTTCTGCCTGCCTTCCTTTCCTTTCCTTTCCTTTTACATCCTGCCTTCCTCCCTCTCTTTTTCTTTCTTTCTTTTTCTTTTCTTTCTTTCTTTTCTTTCTGCCTTTCTGCCTGCCTTTCCTTTCATTTCCTTTTACTTACTTCCTTCCTTCCTTCCTTTCTTTCTTTCTTTCTTTCTTTCTTTCTTTCTTTCTTTCTTTCTTCCTTTCTTCCTTTCTGCCTGCCTGCCTGCCTGCCTGCCTGCCTGCCTTTCCTTTCATTTCCATTCATTTCCTTTCATTTCCTTTCATTTCCTTTCATTTCCTTTTACTTCCTTCCTTCCTTCCTTCCTCCCTTTCTTTCTTTCTTTCTTTCTTTCTTTCTTTCTTTCTTTCTTTCTTTCTTTCTGCCTGCCTGCCTGCCTGCCTGCCTGCCTGCCTGCCTGCCTGCCTGCCTGCCTGCCTGCCTTTCCTTTCCTTTTACATCCTGCCTTCCTCCCTCTCTTTTTCTTTCTTTCTTTTTCTTTTCTTTCTTTCTTTTCTTTCTGCCTTTCTGCCTGCCTGCCTGCCTTTCCTTTCATTTCCTTTTACTTCCTTCCTTCCTCCCTCCCTCTCCTTCTTTTTTTCTTTCTTTTGTCTTTTTCTTTCTTTCTTTCTTTCTTTCTTTCTTTCTTTCTTTCTTTCTTTCTTTCTTTCTGCCTGCCTGCCTGCCTGCTTTCCTTTCCTTTCCTTTCCTTTCATTGCTTTCCTTTTCCTTCTTTCCTTTCTTCCTTCTTTTATTACTTCCCTCCCTCCTTCCCTCCATCCCTTTCTCTTTTTTTGATTAAGGCAATTTCTTATTACTAAGATTGCCAAAGTTTTTTTTCTGGAAAAAAATCACTGCTTCAAAGTTTTTTTTTTAATATTAACTCCTGACAAGCAAAAATAAATAAACTGGGTGTTTTTGTTATTAAAACCTCCGTGGCAGACACAGGCACCCACAAAATGCCAAAATGGCAAATGTGAACATGCAGCCAAAGCCCTAATCCCTTTCTTCTGTCCATTACCTCCTGAAGTTGTGGACACCATCTTCAGTTTTTGATCTTTTCACCCACGGATGATCTTGCAGGCAGGACTGTGTTACTTTCCCCATACATTAATTGATAACACTCTTGACTTTATACTCTATGTTATTTTTTATGCCAATTTTATTCAGTGTTAGCTTGGGAGCGGCAAGTTCTCCCAGTACAGGAAGTCCTCAATGTATGACCACAATCGAGCCCAAATTTTATATTGTTAAGTGAGACATTTCTTAAGGGAATTTCCTCTCATTTTATGGCTTTTCTTGCCATGGTTGTTAAGGGAATTATTGCCTTCATTAAGTGAGTAAGAGAGTTGTTAAGTGAGCCTGGCTTCTCCATTGACTTTGCTTGTCAGAAGGTCGCAAAAGGGGATCCCATGACCCGGGACACTGCAACCGTCATAAATATGAACCAGTTGCATCTAATAACGGCAGCAAGACTGTTGGTGGCGCAATACTGGAAGAAGGAAGACTTGCCTACAACTCAAGAATGGACATTGAAAGTTACAAACTTAGCTGAGATGGCTAAAATATCGGCATATCTTAAAGATCACTCAAATGAGAGATATAAACGAGACTGGAAAAAATGGATTGACTATATACAAAATAAATATGGGACCAAGAAATTCCAGTTAGCCTATGCTTAAGATCAGAAATGATTTAAATTGTTTAAAGTTGGTTCAGCAAGCAGAAGCTAAGGTCAATGTAGAATGTTATTAATTTTTTTTAATTTCTTTTTTTTTCTCAATAGATTTTAGACTGTGTTTGTTAGAAATCCATACCGTGTACGGGTTCTGGGAAGTCGGGGGGGGGAGGTGGAGGGGGGTTGGGGGAGAGGGTGGAGGGAGGGAGGGAGGGGTATATATTAGGCTAGACAAGAATTTGGTGGTAAACTAGAATTATTTTGACATACAAGAAATTGTACTTCGATGTCTTACTGATTGAGGAATGATGAAATGTTTGCCTTAACAGAAATAAAACTTTTGAAGCCATAAATATGAACCAGTTGCCAAGCGTCCGAATTTTGATCATGCAACCATGGAGATGGTGCCAAAGTGTGAAAAATGATCATCGGTCCCTTTTTCCACCGCCATTGCAATTTTGAACGGTCACTAAATGGACTGTAGTAAGTCAAGAACTACCTGCAAATATTTTGATTCCCCAGTACCCTTCCCTGTATGTACTCCTGGAAGCGGATATACAATTTCTTTTGTTTCAATAATATTACATAAGGGAAATGTAAAGCACATTTCCCCCCATCAATACAGTCCCTCTTGATTCTTTTCTTAGTACTCTTATGTAGCTCTGACATTCTTTTCCAAAACCCAGTCTTCCGCCTTTAAAAACCATCTGAAGAGTAAATGTTACCGTGGGGGAAGTTTTTATTTTATTTCTAATCCATACACTCCGTTTTTAAGTGTTCTTCAGGCTGTATTTCAGAATAAAGTGCATCAAGAGAAAGAAAGAGGAGAAAGAGGGAGGGGGGAAGCTATGCCTATTAAGGCTACAAACATTTCAACATTTGTTGAGGAGTAAATCAGACTGAATTCAACAGAGTTCTCTCTTGAGTTGGCAGGTGTCATGTGGGCCTGTAGGAGTAGTTACGGTCATGAAGAGTACTCCACTCCTCTACCCACAATGGAATTCCTTATGCCACCAGGCTCGAAATTTTCGGCTTGGACAATCTGGAACTGTGCCGCCTACGGTCCGACCTAAGCTTGCTACACAAAATTGTCTGCTACAACATCCTACCTGTCAATGACTTCTTCAGCTTCAACCACAATAATACACGGGCAAACAATCGATACAACCTCAAGGTAAACCACTTCAAACCCGATTGTGGAAAACACGACTTCAGCAACAGAGTGGTCAACGCCTGGAATGCTCTACCTGACTCCATTGTTACATCCTCAAACCTTCACAGCTTCAACCTTAAACGGTCTACTGTGGACCTCACCCTATTCTTAAGAGGTCCATAAAGGGGATGTGCATAAGCGCAGCAGCGTGCCTACCCTCCGGTGGTGGGTTTCAAAATTTTTTAGAAACCTCTTCTTCTGTAGGTATGGCCTGCTTTGTGGGAGCGGCTTGCCGGCCATGTGATGGAGTGGCTTGGCAGTCATGTGACTGGGTGGGTGTGGCCAACTTGTAAAATGTGGTGAAACTCATTTAACAACGCTCTTACTTAGCAACCAAAATGTTGGCTCAGGAACTCTGGCATTTGAAGCACGCATGTCTTAAAGCTGTCAAGTTACAAGACCCTTGCACCCCTAACCCTTTAGAAAAAAAACACCCAGGGGTGTTCAAACTTGACAGCTTTAAGACTTGTGGACTTCAACTCCCAGAATTCCTCCTCTCGCTCTTCATCTTGATGACGTGCAAGAAAGGGAGGAAGCTGGAACTAGTTCTAAATGGCACTGTAGATTTGTGGAACCTCTTCTATAGAAGAGGTTAGAACTGGCAGGAACCCACCCCTGCTACTGTCCCTGTGTTACTGTCCCCATTTATTTGTATTTACTTGTTTTGTTCATGGTTATGTTCATACCTATACTTGTTTCCTTGTATATGTTAGACAAACAAACAAACAAACAAATGTTGCAACTCAAACTTAACTGATGTGGAAAATTCTCCTGGCAAATATTTTTTTTCCCCTACTGTTTTTCATTAAAATTTGATGAAAGAGAAACGACTTTTGGAATTTTAAGACAAAGAATAGAATTCGGCTGACATTCCCATGGCAAAGCATTAGGGTTTTGTGTTGTGGCCCAGCAGGAGCCGTTGGAGCTGCCGCCAGACTCCGACAGCGAGGGGTCTTATGAATCAGCCTTGGAGGAGGTGGAGGACCCTGGACAGGGTGTTAACTCCGAGCAAGGAGAGGAGAGACTGGTTGGCCACCAGATGGCGGCAGAGCATTGGATCAAAGGGAATGTTTTGGAAAACATTTGGGAGTTGTTTCAGGATGCATGCAGGTGAAGGGCTACTCAACAGAAGGAACACCTGCGTCATTGTAGGAGATGATTGTGCTTAGCTGATGCTGATTAAGATCCTTTCCTGAGTATAATAGAGACTGTTTGTGCCACGCCCTGGTTGCAGGAGTCAATGTTCTCATTCTTGTTCTCATTCACGTTCACAAACCGAGAGAAGCCAACTTGGATAAGTGGCTTGATAAGAGAAGCCGGTTTGCAGTGCTGTGTGAGTTATAGGACTTTTGCCAGGACGATTGCCTTTGTTTATTTTGGGCTTGCAGCCAACGAGAGCTTGGACTGATTAAAACATTCTTTTGTACGTCTGTTTTGGCTTTCGTTCCTGGACGGAGAAGGGGGGGGCGGTTCAGAACAGTTTTGTACCTACGTGGTTACAAAGTGGCCAACATTTTAATTTTATTCTAGAACATAGAATCATAGGGACCCCGGGGGTCTTCTAGTCCAACCCCCTTGCTCAAGGCAGGAAAGGAATTTTATTTCACTTTTTATTTTCATTTATTTCTATCCTGCCTTTATTAGTTTTACAAATATCCCAAGGCAACAATGGATACCAACCCAGGCAAATGGTTGTCTGGTCTGTTTTTGAAAACCTCCCATGATGGAGCCCCCACAATTCCAGGAGGCAAGTTATTTCATTGATTAATTGTTTTCACTGTCAGAAAACGTCTTCCTTCTAGGTTCAAACTCCCCACCTGTTACTTCTTGTCTGGCCCTCTGGTGCTTTGGAGAACAAGACAATCCCCTCCTCTCTGTGACAGCTCCTCAAGTCCTGGAAGACTTTTATTTGGCTGTCCTTAAAGAGCATCTGGAAGCTGCAGGTGGTGCAAAATGCAGCGGCATGCAGGGTTTTCTGCAGATCCCGGTGTGCACATGCCTCACCTCTCCTGCGGCAGCTGCATTGATTGCTGATTTTCTTCCAGGTGCAATTCAATGTGCTGGTTGTCACCTTTAAAGCCCTTCATGGCTTGGGATCAGGTTATCTGAGGGACTGTCTCTTGCCGGTCACATCTACCCGACCCATCAGAGATGGGGGGCTAGGGAATGTTGCAGGCCCATCCCCTAAGAAGATACACCTGGTGGGACCCAGAAGAAGAGTCTTCTCCGTGGTGGCTCCCTCTCTCCGGAACATCATTGCCCCAGAGATTAGAATGGTCCTCACTCTAATACTGAAGACCTGGTTCTGCCAGCAGGCCTGGGGAACCCAGAGCAAGATGGAGGCCATTAAATGGCTCGTGTGATCGGCTGTCGCTGGGTTGGGAGGTGAGGGGATGATTTTACTACATTAATTGATTTGATTTTTTAAATTAGTTCTACTGTTTTTAGATGTGTTTTTTTATATATTCTGTAAGCCGCCTTGAGTGAATGGGCGAATGGGCAGCAATATAAATGTAATGATAAATATATAAATAAAATGTAATTATAAAAAAGACATTTTTGGTTTTATAAATATGTGCACACCCTCCTCCCGCCTTAGCTATGAATCCTGGGACCCTAACCACAGAAATAATATAATAAGGAAGCCTCTGTAACTCAAGACAAAAGCAGAATTAAAATAATGCCAATACAATAGGCAAGGTGCCACTATGCAGCTGCCTTGCCTTCCTTTCTACAATAATTTCTCCAGCGGTTTGTTCTAATAAGGCTTCTTGGTTTCCCAACCTTCCGTTCAGTCCGTGGAAAGCTAACCGGAGGGAACATCTCGCCTTGGGTTTTGCAATACGATGTGGCTGTTTCCACTAAGGACGTGACCTGCCCTTGAGAAATGTTGGAAAATTCCTCCTTCTGCTGAAGAAATATGGGGACGGGGATGAAAAAAAATCCTCCAGCTCATTTCCCTGTCCACAATTTTCTTGTAAAATGTCCAAAATGTCCTTTTATGCCCAGCGCTTGTTCTTGGCTAACCTGTTTAAATTCTCCTTCTCTCCTTCCCCCCCAAAAAAAAGCCACTGGGGGGAACTATTGGGCTGCTTAACAGTCTGCTCAATATGTTCTTTATTAAGACTGCTCCAAATTGAAAACCCATTTGGAATACAGGACTGTCCTTCTCCTCTTGAAACAGTGTTCATTTTCCAGAAAAAAAAGGGGGGGGGGAGAATGGTATAATAAACCTGACACAGAACAGCCAAAAGAAATCAAAGAAGCCTGTCATGGGGCCTGCTCTCTGGAATGAGGTCCCCTCCTCCTGAGATCCAAATGGCCCTTGCCCTATTGCAGGGGTCGGCAACCCATGGCTCTGGAGACGCATGTGGCTCTTTCAACCCTCTGCTGCGGTTCCCTGTCTCCTGTTGGCTCCACAATTGATAGAGCTTTTAGTTAGGACAGGGAGATGAAAAAGGATGCCTTGCTAGGAGGAGACTCTATGGTGGGGAAATTGGACTTCCGGTCGGCTCCAGAATTGAACGGGGGGCTTCCGGTTAGGACCTTTGTGGTTCTTTGAGTGTTTAAGGTTGCCGACCCCTGCCCTATTGGCATTCTCAAGGACCATAAAGACCTGGTTGTTCTCTAGACTTCATGTTAAGGTGGTTACATAATATTAGAGTTGGAAGGGATCTTGGAGGTCTTCTAGCCCAACCCTCTACTCAAGCAGGAGACCTACACTATTTCAGACAAATGGCTCTCCAATCTCTTCTTCCAGTGTTGGAGCATCCACAACTTCTGAAGGAAAGCTGTTCCATCCGTTGATTGCTTTCACTTTTAGGGAAATTCTACTTAGTTCTAGATTGCTTCTCTCCTTGATTAGCTTCCATCCATTGCTTTTTGTCCTGCCCTCTAATGTTTTGGAAAAAGATATTGCCTCCACTCTTCCTTGTGGCAGAACCTCAAACATTGGAAGACGGCTCTCATGTCTTTCCTAGTCATTCTTTCACTAGGCTAGACACACCCAATTCTTGCAACTGTTCTTTGTCTTTTAACCTCCAGACCCCTAACTGTCTTTGTTGCTCTTCTCTGCAACTTATCTGTGGCTGATGCTCACCTTACTGTATCCTAGTGGCTGGTGAAATTTTTGAGATTTCCCAGATTCATCATCTTTCTTCTTTTTCTTGTCCCAGTCTGGTTTAGTTGTCTGTTTGCTTCTCTTACATAGCTTTTTAATTGTTTGGTGTTTTGTGAGACCCCCAGAGTGGTTTAAAGGTGGGCAGCATCAAATTGATTCCTCCTCATCATCATCTTCCTCCTCTTCCTCCTCCCTCCTCCTCCTCTACCTCTTCCTCCTCCTCTTCCTCTTCTTCCTCCTCCTCCTCCTCCTCTTCTTCTTCCTCCTCCTCCTCTTCTTCCTCTTCTTCTTCCTCCTCCTCCTCTTCTTCTTTTTCCTTCTCCTCCTCCTCTTCTTCTTCTTTTTCTTCTTCTTCTTCTTCTTCCTCCTCCTCCTCCTCTTCTCCTCCTCCCACCCCCCAGATTGGTTGGAATGGGAAAGCTTCTATGATCCAGATTGTTGCTCAAGATTTCCATGTCTTCCAAAGGAAAAATTACTAAAAGGGGTTGTTTCTAATGCAAACAGCTACCTGTTGCTTCAGAAAACTAGCTATCATCCAAATTGGTGTTAAACAGGACAACACCGAGGTGATCCTTTTAGAGAAATACTTGGCCATGTGACAGAAAAAGAATTATGCAAACATTCTAAATTCACATCCTGCCCTCTCAATTTCTGAATATAATTATTCTTTTTTTAGTCCTACCTGCTTATGCCCAGTGTAGAAAGACAGATTTAGCTCCTAATGGAGGAGTAGGCCATGGAAATATCCTGAGATGCACTTTCTCAAGAGCATAAACTATCCCCAATGTAAATGAAGGGGATGTGGTGGCTCAGTGGCTAAGACACTGAGCTTGTTGATCAGAAAGGTCAGCAGTTTGGTGGTTTGAATCCTTAGTGCCACATAACGGAGTGAGCTCCTGTTACCTGTTCCAGCTTCTGCCAACATAGCAGTTTGAAAACACATAAACAATACAAGTAGAAAAATAGGAACCACCTTCGGTGGGAAGCGTTCTTTGTGCCTTTGGCTTTAGTCATGCCAGTCAAATGACAACAGAGACGTCTTCAGACAGCACAGGAGTGTTCAGACATACCCAATTCCTGCAACATGTTTTAACCTCCAGACCCCCTAATCAACTTGTGGGGCCCCACCCAAGTTTTGACCAAGTGAAATATGACATCTTTGGTCAGCACTGGCTCTTTGGGTTTGAAAAATTCCCTAGAGTCAGGGACAACTACAGAGGTGGGTTCCTACCAGTTCGCACCTATTCGGTAGAACTGGTTCGTCAAATCTACCGAACCGGTTAGAAGAGGTTCCACCAGTGGACCCGGAAAGCAGGCCACACCTACAGAAGAGGTTCCAAACTTTTTTGAAACCCACCACTGGTCCTTGGATAGGATTATTCTACACTATCATGCTCATATTTATAAAACTCAGTGCCTCTGTGAAAGGGAAGGATGACTACTGCGTTTGTGGTGCAATCAGAACATTGCGTGTGTTGAAGTTGTTTTAACGCAAACCAAAGATGCCTTTTAAAAAAGAAGTTGACATCCTATTCTTATGCATGCCAGTGCTGTGTGTGAGGTAATTTAATGTGGTTCTGACAAGTGTCGTCGGCATCTTCATATCCGGCCACATGGGCGGCAAGCCACTCCCATCTGGTCACATGGGCGGCAAGCCACTCCCACAAAGGAGGCCACACCCACAGAGTAGGTTCGAACAATTTTTGAAACCCACCACTGGACGACTAGCACATATATGTGAGGGGAACCTTTACCTTTACCCTTAATGTAAATGAGAAAGAAAAACACTGTATAAATTACTTAAATTTACTATACCGTTACATTTATAGCTTACACTGCAGGAATTAGACATTATCCCTACAGAAATCTGCATAGCGTCTTGTAACTTGTAACATCTTTTTTTTTTGCATAGAGATTTTATTATTAAAGAGGTTTTCAACAGAATAAAAACACTATAAAGCTCGAATTACAGAGAAAAGAAAATAGGGAAAATAATAAGGAAGTAAAAGAAAGAAATTGACAGAAATAGAGAAGAAGAAGAAAGGAAACAAAGAGTACAGACGGCTACTAATCTTGGCTATTAATCAGCAGTTTTGAGTACATTTATCTTTTAACCTCTCTGTTTTAAGGTTACATTATAATTTTCTTCTTTGCATAATCTTTCCTTTATAATCATCACACTCATAAATCACCAGTTCATTTTTTTATTTTTTAGCAAAAAAAAAAGTCCATAAGTGGTTTCCAGTCACTAATAAATGTAGTCATTGATCTTTCTCTAAACAAACAAATTATTTTTTACCATCTCTGCTAGTTCTATCATCTTCACCAGAATCTTGTAAATGTCTACGGATTATTTTATCAGCTTCTCTTTTTCTTTTCTTTTTTTTAGCTCAGATTCTTGTTCTGAATTGTTACATCACTTTAAAGCAGTTGCTGTGCTATTAAATTGGTGTGGTCAGTATGTTTGAATTGGACAGGCTGGTTGTGTTAGTGGTAGACTAACAACCTTCTTGTACTCTTTGAACCCTTTTCAAAGATGTTACCAAACTTCCCTGCTGTAATGGCTCAGAATCGACAATTTTGAGAAAGAAAGTACATGAAAACTGTACTGTTACTGTAGGGAAGGAAGGAAGGTTGGAAGAAGATTGGAAGGAAGAAAGGAAGGAGGGAAGGAAGGAAAGGATGGAAGGAAGGAAGGAAGGAAGGAAGGAAGGAAGGAAGGTAGGTTGGTTGGAAGGGTGGAAGGAAGGAAGGGTGGAAGGAAGGAAGGGTGGAAGGAAGGAAAGTGTCAGCGTTCCAGATAGCATCCAAAATTAAATTAGAGTCCAAGGCAACAGCCTGACAAAAGGTAAAGGAAGGAAGGATGGAAGGAAGGAAGGGTGGAATGAAGGAAGGAAAAGAAGGAAGGTTAGAAGAAGATTGAAAGGAAGGAAGGAAGGAAGGGAAGGAAGGAAGGAAAGGAAGGAAGGTTGGAAGAAGATTGAAAGGAAGGAAGGAAGGAAGGGAAGGAAGGACGGTTGGAAAGACGGTTGGATGGACGGTAAGAAGGAAGGTTGGAAGGAAGTTTGGAAGGAAGGTTGGAAGGAAGGAAAGTGTCAGTGTTCCAGGTAGCATCCAAAATTAAATTCGAGTCCAAGGCAACAACCTAACAAAAGGTGGAAGGAAGGAAGGAAAGGAAGGAAGGAAGGAAGGAAGGGTGGAAGGAAGGAAGGAAGGAAGGAAGGAAGGAAAGAAGGAAGGGTGGAAGGAAGGAAAGGAAGGAAGGAAAGGAAGGAAGGAGGGAATGGTGGAAGGAAGGAAGGAAGGAAGGAAGGAAGGAAGGAAGGTTGGAAGGAAGGAAAGGAAGGAAGGTTGGAAGGAAGGAAGGAGAGAAGGAAGGTTATCTACGCCACATAGGTCTTTCTTCCTCTTCCAAATAGATCTGGGAGATTCAAAACAAAGCCTGAGAGTAGAGTCTCCTGCTGAAGCAGGAACTTGGCCTAGAAGAACCACCAAGGTCCCTTCCAACTCCGCTCTCCTGTTCATTCTTCTATTATGTCCATGGATTGGAAATGCACAAAACGTCAGCAGCAGCAGGCCCTCTTGTCCATTTACGAATGCAGCCTACATGAAACCTAACAAATTTGTTCCATCTCTCACAGGGCTGGAGATGTCCTGGAAACCCCAGCATGCTGAGTCAGATTATGGGTTGTTTTTTTCTTGTTCGGAGTAAGTCACATCAGCTTCAGAATATATTGCCACTGTCTTCCTTCCCAACCCTAGACATTCTGACTCCGCTCTTGATGGGTTACCCTGAGAAACAAGACGGTGTCTGCCAAAACTCACACTTTGCATAACTTTTTGTACCTTATAAGGTGTTTTTTGCACTGAGATGCAACCTGTGCATATTTCCACATTGTGTGTGGGGGGGGGAGACCCTCCTCCCTATGTTTCCTTCTGCTTTGATTCTTCCCACCCACTGTGGAGAACTGGCAGTTCACCAGCTTCAACTTGCTGAATGATGCATCCCCAACCTTTATTTCCTACAATTGGCTGAAGAGTGTTGAAAGCATGAATAATCCCACTTTATAAAAGGGAACGTTTACATTTTCCCTCTGATTCAGTTTGACTCCTGGTGATTAAAGGGGCACATCCTTGTAATTTTCATGGTAGCAATTTGGAAATGGTTCACCACTACTGCCTTTGGAGAGTTGGTTAAAACTTCCCAGACTAGTTACAGCCCTGTGATTTCCTAATGCCAGGGATTTTTTTTTTAAAGTAAAATAAAATTTTAATCATGATACAAAAGGTAAAGGTTCCCCTCACACATATGTGATAATTGTTCCTGACTCTAGGGGACAGTGCTCATCTCCATTTCAAAGCCGAAGAGCCAGCGCTGTCTGAAGATGTCTCCGTGGTCATGTGGCCAGCATGACTAAATGCCAAAAGTGAATGGAACACTGTTACCTTCCCACCAAAGGTGGTTCCTATTTTTCTATTTGCATTTTTACTTGCTTTTGAACTGCTAGGTTGGCAGAAGCTGGAACAAGTAACAGGATCTCACTCAGTTACGTGGCACTAGGGATTCGAACCGCCAAACGGCAAGCTCAGCATCTTAGCCACTGAGCCACCACGTCCCCAATCATGATATATATGTAAGCTAAGATGGGGTGGGGGAAGATATCGCAGGATTTCAATGTTACCCTCTTATGCTCACCTGGCAAAATAGATAGCTAATAATCTTTCAGGCTGTAAAGACTCCGTACAATAGTATTAATTTAAAACCCATTTTTAACAACACCAAATAATGGGAGATTTATTCTGAGGGTAGGAATTAAACAATAGCTCTAATGAGATTCATCTTTTTTTTTCAAGATGCTTGATTTCTCCCCATTGAAAAACTGTCAAATATAGCAAGAAGGGGTTCAGAATAATTTCTATTTCAAACGTGGAATTTAATTTTCAAATAAGGGACTGGGAAAATAATTTCGGGACAGGATTGCAAC
This sequence comes from Thamnophis sirtalis, assembly GCF_051295495.1. Classification (NCBI taxonomy): domain Eukaryota; kingdom Metazoa; phylum Chordata; class Lepidosauria; order Squamata; family Natricidae; genus Thamnophis; species Thamnophis sirtalis. Next base: position 12,863,991 of record NW_028261382.1, on the reverse strand, counting down.
TATCAGGTTGAAGCGCTTCATGTGCTCTGATCAAGTTTAAGAGCCTTATTAGCCGCGAAAGGAAATGCTCACATTCGTTCTGCAGTACAGGACGATGATGAAGACAATTTACAGTAAATGGGGAAATTAGATTGCAAGGTGACATTATAATTCCATCCATTTATCTGAACTGAAGCACCTGGAGATTCGGTAACTATCCTTTAATCTACTTTTTTAAAAAAAGTATGTCAAACTATGAATTTGGATTTGATAAATCTGTCAGAAAACCTTAGGTATTGCTTAGGTCATTGTATAAAAGGTCACAAGATGATGATGATGATGATGATGATGATGATGATGATGATGATGATGATGATGATGATGATGCAAAAGAATGAAAGGGGGTATAATAATAATAATCCAAAGGTTCCGATGGTTCAGCTGTTAAAGACACTGAACTTGTGACAGTTCAAGTTCAAGACCCGAGCTCCACGCAATGGAGTGAGTTCCTGTTATTGGCCTCAGTTCCTGCACACCTAGCAGTTCAAAATCATGCAAATGAGAGTGGATAAATAAGTACCACTTTAGTAGGTGTTCTGACGAGGCTCCCCGAGGGCATGAAGCCAACTCCTTGTCCCGACAAAACCCCAATTCAATTGACTGTGAATTCTGCTCATTAATAGCAGTGGACTTATATACCGCTTCATAGGCCTTTCAGGCCTCTCTAAGCGGTTTACAGAGAGTCAGCATATTGCCCCCAACAATCTGGGTCCTCATTTTACCCACCTCGGAAGGATGGAAGGCTGAGTCAACCCTGAGCCGGTGAGATTTGAACCGCTGACCTGCTGATCTAGCAGTAGCCTGCAGTGCTGCATTTAACCACTGCGCCACCTTGGCTCTTTTTCATTCACATCCAGCAGTCTTTCAAGGGAGAATTTACAGTCACAGACCTTATCTGATTTGGAGAGCTGACAGGCTGATATTTGCAAAACTTGGCAAGGAGTCTCGAAGAGTCATGAACCAATTAAACAAACTAATTTTCTCCTGCAAACTCCATTCCCCTTTCAATTCTCTTTTATTTCCTCTGGGAGGGGCCATTCATTCTCCACCTGTGGCCTTACTCTCAAGTTGACCCCTGTTCTTTAGCTGTTCCCTTCGTCTAGCAACTCTGCGCATGCGCACACTGGGAACAGGCTCCAGCTGTTCATCTGCCCCACTGATGTCTGACTCTGAAGACAGCTGATCACTGGCATATGGCTCTGGCCCCCTCTCTGCCTCCAACACAGAACCTTCATCACAGCCTTCCCCAGACTCCAGGAATGGCCCATGTTCCTCCCCAACCTCCTCACTGCCTGACTCTGCTGCCATCTCCACTGTCAGGCCACAACAGTAGGATGTTAACGGCATTCTGTATGCCTTTGGCATATAGCCATGCTGTCCACATGAGCACAGAAATTGTCTTCAGACAATGTTGGCTTCCTCAGTCAAGAAACAGAGATGAGCACCATGCCCTAGAATTGGGCATGACTGACAAAGAATTCTTTACCCTTAATAATACCCCTAAAAAATATGAAAGGAAGAAAACCAAGAGGAAGAGGAGGAGAATCAGCATAGTAATAAAATAATAATAATAATAATAATAATAATAATAATAATAATAATAACAACAACAACAACAACAACAACAATAATAATAATAATAATAATAATAATGCATTTACTATATATGGATGATTTGAAACTCTATGGAAAGTCAGAAATAGAAATCCAATCATTGACAAACATAGTCCGAGTATTCAGCACTGATATTTCAATGCAGTTTAGTATGGAAAAATGCGCCACTGTATCCATAAAAAGGGGCAAAATCACTGCATGTGAGGGAATTGAAATGCCCAATGGCCAACTAATTAAATGCAATGAAAATGAAGCCTACAAATACTTAGGCATTCTGCAGTTGGATAACATCAAGCATGGAGAAGTAAAAACTATTGTCAGGCGAGAGTACACCAACAGAGTTAGGAAAATTTTGAAATCTAAATTGAATGGTGGAAATACAATCAAGGCCATAAATACCTGGGCAATACCAGTTATAAGATACACAGCTGGTATAGTTAACTGGAAACAAGCTGATTTGGACATTTTGGACCGAAAAACCAGGAAACTAATGACAATGCACTACAGTTTACATCCACGTGGTGATACTGATAGACTGTATCTGCCCCGAAAATCAGGTGGCAGAGGATTATTACAAGTGAAGCAAACAGTTGAAGAAGAAAAACATGCACTGGCTGATTATTTAAAAGAAAGTCAAGAACATCTATTAATCGAAGTAAAGAACAAAAATCTACTGAAGGCCCAACAGATGAAACAAGAATACAGAAAAGATGTGATAAAATCAAGAATGAAGAGTTGGCAGAACAAAGCACTGCATGGCCAATTTCTGGAAAAAATAAAAGATAAAGTGGATAGTGAACAAACTTGGTTATGGTTAACAACAGGTACATTAAAGAAAAAAACAGAGTCACTAATCCTGGCTGCGCAAGAACAAGCTATCCGCACAAATGCCATTAAGGCCAAAATCGAAAAATCCTCTGATGATGCCAAATGCAGACTTTGCAAAGAAGCTGTTGAAACTATTGATCACCTACTCAGCTGCTGTAAAAAAATCACGCAGACTGATTATAAATTGCGGCACAATTCAGTAGCACAAATGATCCATTGGAATTTGTGCAAAAATTATAATATTAAAACAGCAACAAACTGGTGAGAACATCAGCCTGAAAAAGTCACCGAAAATCAGATGGTCAAGATCTTGTGGGATTTCCGTATACAAACGGACAAAATACTGGCGCATAATACACCAGACATCACACTGGTTGAGAAAAATAAGGTCACAATCATAGACATCACAATACCAGGTGATAGCAGGGTCGCCGAGAAGGAACATGAAAAAAATAGCAAAATACCAGGACTTAAAAATCGAAATTCAACGACTATGGCACAAACCAGCAGTGGTAATTCCAGTAGTAATTGGCACACTGGGTGCTATTCCAAAAGCACTGGAATTACATTTAAAACAGTTAAAAATTGACAAAATCACCATCAGTCAAATGCAAAAAGCTGCACTGCTTGGAACTGCATGCATATTATGAAAATATGTTACGACGTCCTAGGCCCCTGGGTGGGGCCCGACTAGTAACCAATGCCAAATCTGGCAAAACAACTGGCCGCTGTGATACAATTGTATAATCATCATCATCATCATCATCATCATCATCATCATCATCATCATCATCATCATCATCACAAGTATCAAGATCTGGAAACTGAAATGGAAAGACGATGGCATAAACCAGCTGTGATGATTGTAGCGGTTATCAGCACACCTGCTGCCCTCCCCCCCTCCCCCCCGAAAAAAAACTTTGGATGGAACTTAAAAAAAATCTGTGCCTTAACCAAATTTCCATCTGCCAATTGCAAAAGTGCTTGGATCCATGCTTACGCTAATATATTACAACATCCTAGTTTTTTGGGAAGAACTCAATGCGTATGAAGGCCAATACCACTTAATAACTGGCAGCTGTGGCCTCACATTATTGTGAACAGATAATAATAATGCTATTTAGCTCTCTTAATTTTGCACTACATTCTCATGAGCTGAACAGCATAACCTAGAATGCAGTTGCGTAGACTATAGCAAAACGGATATAAATGTCTAAATGTTGGGCGTGTATTTACATAAGCGGTTTTACTAGGCTACAATCACCTCTGCTTCTCTAATCTTTGAAGAAAGATTACCTTGATGCTAATACACAGGATCTGTTCCAAAGGGGGCTGAAGCATTTGTCCAGAATAAGATAAGATTCAGAAATGGATCAAGCAGGTCTCATCCTATTTCACAGAAGGGGAAGAAGGCGTAACAAAATGAGACTGGCAAAATACTATTATTATAATCGCAATAAAAATAGTTTTAGCCTTCCTGTAGAAATGATTTCCTAGTCTGGTCTAGGTAGTGGGGTTGACACTCTTAACGTTTTACATTATCCTTACACATGGCACAAAATTGGTTGTGTGGATGTTTCTCAATTCTGAATCTTTAAATCCAATTCAATTCAATGCCAGATACTTTAGCATGAACAGATTCCCTACTAAAGACTTATCTTGGGACTTAATTGAATTGTGGGAAGCTAGGAAGGATAAATGGAATAAAACACATAGACACACACCCCTCTATCTATCTATCTATCTATCTATCTATCTATCTATCTATCTATCTATCTATCTATCATCCATCCATCCATCCATCCATCCATCCATCCATCTATCATCTATCTATCAACTATCTATCATCTATCTATCATCTATCTATCATCTATCTATCATCTATCTATCTATCTATCTATCTATCTATCATCCATCCATCCATCCATCCATCTATCATCTATCTATCAACTATCTATCATCTATTTATTATCTATCTATCATCCATCCATCCATCCATCCATCTATCATCTATCTATCAACTATCTATCATCTATCTATTATCTATCTATCATCTATCTATCATCTATCTATCATCTATCTATCTATCTATCTATCATCTATCATCTATCTATCATCTATCCATGTCATATCTATCTATCTATCTATCTGTCTGTCTGTCTGTCTGTCTGTCTGTCTATTTATCTATCATCTATCATCTATCTAGCATCTATCCATGTCATATCTATCTATCTGTGTGTCTGTATGTCTATCTATTTACATACCTACCTACCTACCTACCTACCTACCTACCTACCTATCTATCTCTACCTCTATATCTATATTTATCTATGATCTATCTATCTATCTATCTATCTATCTATCTATCTATCTATCTATCTATCTATCTATTTATCTATCTATCTATCTATCCATCCTTCCACCCACCCACCCACCCATCCATCCATCCATCCATCCATCCAGGTTGTGGGAATTTATAGTGATAGAGAATTGACCTTGATTGAAATAAACCAGGTCTGTTACTAGAGGAAGAAGAGGAAAAATATGGCTTAAATCCAAAACAAGAAGAAGGTAGACACAAATGACTCCAGCAGGCACCACCCTAATCCACATGGTCCGTAAGGGAGGGGAGGAATAAATCACACTTGCAATAGTCAGTTAACCCAGCCAATAGTAATAAAAGTAGTTCTTGTTTTCTTGTGAAGTTGATTTCTTGGTTTGCGTCTACCTGATGGGGCTGAGCTCCGTTGTGAAGTTGAATGAGAGTTGGTGGCGTAAACTTCAAGAAGGTTGTTGTTCTTTTCCATAGTACTGCTATGGAGCCCATCCAGAGTTCCATGATGGAAGAAAGACATCATGTCTTAAATAAAATAAAATCCAAAGGAGGTATGTTCCCAGTTGAAAGATACTTTGTGTCCTTATCTGTTGAACAAACTTCTTTTTCTTTTCTTTTTTTCCACCACCACCCCTTCCTTTCCCAGGTCCCAGATGTGACCATCCATTCATACCTTTGGTAGCCGATACTATACTTCTCACCTCCTGTTTCCAGTTTCTACAGCTCTCAAAGGGCCCACAGAAAGAAGCCCTGTGAATTGATCACTGAGTGCATTCCTACAAAGCATCTATTCATAGTTGGGTCTTTTTAAAAAAAGTATACAAACTCCATGACAGAGCAGTGAAATAGCTCTTTATATACCAACTTGGGTTTAAAAGGTCAGTATAATTAAGCTTCTGCCCCCTATAGATTACTCCTGCTTGCTCCTTTAAGTTACAAGGATTTCTCTGGGTTGCTGGAAATATACAGATGGAAAAGAGGAAGCATCGTGAATTGTTACAACCTCGCACCAAAATCTGTCCTTCGGATTCCTGAAAAGGTTCCTTCTCTGTCCAGTTTGGGTAATGAAATGTCTACAAAATGTCTATGGAGATTGTCAGTCATCCAGGTCACGGTTCTCCCAGAGGTGTTTTTCAAGAGGCAGCTGGACTTTTATTGTTTTTTGTGGAAGACGTTTCGTTTCTCATCCAAGTAGCTTCTTCAGTTGTGACTGAATGATGGAGGATGGAAGGATTTATATTCCTTGCAGTCATCAGGTCCCTCTGCAGAGGGCGTGCTAATGACCAGACGACTGCAGTGAATGTAAATCCTCCACCATTCATTCATCTTCTTGGATGAGAAGCAACAGAAAAACAGCGAAAGTCCAGTTGCCTCTTGAAAAAGCACCTTTGGGAGAAACATCTGCAAAACAACCAAGCTCAGAGAGCTCCAAGGACCCCTCAATTCAGCCCTGAGATACAAATTGTCTCCTTTATCAGCAGTCATCTATCTCAGGCCCTTGACCACGAATTCCAGATTTTGTGGACAAGTGACATGAATACAAACCGTGGCCAGAAAAATATAGTTTAGCTACAGTTTCCCATAGTGCCTACAGAATGAATGATATCAAAGACCATTGTATTTGTATCTATTAGTTTGTCAAATACGTACAAGATAAAACCCGCCATCCTGGGCCCAATGTTTGGGAAGCCAGGCTCTGCCTGTCACAAGCCAGGACAAAGGGTGAGTGATGGAGGAGTAACACCTCCTTAAAAAACCTTGGTCCAGTTGGCCCGGCTGGTAGCCCCTCGTAAGGACCCCTTTCCAAGGTTACCGGAGAAGATGGTTTAAAGTTGAAGTTGTGGGATGTAACAATGGAATCAGGTAGAGCATTCCAGGCGTTGACCACTCTGTTGCTGAAGTTGTATTTTCTGCAATTGAGTTTGAAACTGCTTACTTTGAGTTTTTATCGATTGTTTGCCCGTGTATTATTGTGGTTGAAGCTGAAGTAGTCGTTGACCGACAAGACGTTGTAACATACAATTTTGTGTACTGTGCTAAGATCATACCACAGGCGGTGCAGTTCCAGATTGCCCAAGCCCAAAATTTCAAGTCTGGTGGAATAGGGAATTCTATTGTGAGTAGAGATTCTTATTGTAGGGAGACGTGAAAAAGTCTTCTGTTCAAATTTGACATTTTACTGTTGACATTCAGTAATTTGAAATGGAACAGTTCAAGGATGAGCAGACAGGATGATGAAGAAGTGATCTAACCTTACCTACCTCCATGGCAACTGAGCCACTACAACTTGTTGAGAAATTGTTTCTGCTACCATCAGAAAATTGTCTCTTGGGCTGGACTTACCAGGCTCTTTGAAACCTGAATCTGGCCTTGGGAAGGAAAGAAAATCCCAGCAAAATATTAATATTAATTTTGGTTGCTGCTTCTCCAAAATTGCAACCAAGGATGTCTGCAAGAGAGAGTCAACAAAAGTCAAGATGGCAGCCACAATGGACCCCCTTCCTTTTTTTTCACAAATATCTCATGCCTTTAAAAAGAGATGGGGTGTCAGCTGTGCGCAGTTGCAGATTCTGTCTTGACCTTTTGTTCCCGCCTCCCACCATGGATGCCCACTGCCTTAAAGCAGTTGGAGTGGTGCAGTGGTTTTAATGAACTATCTCTGCCTAAAGCTTTGAAATTTCAGGGGAGCCAACAAACCAGGTTGGGTTCATGGTGAAAGGGATTAAACCTGCATCCAAGAAAAGGTTTCTTGGTTCTTCAACAAAGAAGAACTAGAGCAAGGGTTCCCAGTCTTTTGGACCTCAGGGGGCACTAAATTCATAATTTTCAATCCGAGGACCACTAATATGAACTGCTTAATGACCGGCGAGTTGGGCATGGCTAGATGATCACGTGACTGGATGGGCATGGCCAACTTGATGTTATTCACATCAAGGGGAGCCTCGCCGGCCTCACAGCCATTCCTCGCCTAACCGTCTGGGCTCCTTAAGGCCCTAACAGGAAGCTGTTGTTGGAGCTGTTGGCAAAACAGCTGGCTCAGTTCAAATTGGATCTGACCGAGAAGGAGGCTCAGCAGAAGCACCTCACTGAGAACTACGAGCATAGGCTTTCCAAGGAGAGGGAAGACCTGTAGGAGTGCAAGGCCAGGTACCGGCACCTGAAGACTCAGCAGGCTGAGATGGTCAGCCAGTTCCAGGCCACGATGCAGCCCCACTGGAACAAGGCCCTCCGGCTCTTTGCCACCAGCGGTACTTCTCTCCAGCCTTCGAGCAAAGCCTCGCACCAGGAGGCTGAAGCAGACCCCAAGTCAGAATTTCTGTCCCCCTCTGACCTGCACAAAAAGACCCCAAAGGGGGAGACTCTCTGCAGCAACACAAACATTCATTGCGTGTATCCGGTCCAGGAGCCGTAGTTTAAGGACCCCTAATTTAGTGCAATAAAAAAATGCAAATAATTTTTCTGTGGATCACCAAAATCTTCTCATGGACCCCCAGTTGGTGACTGCTGTTCTAGAGAACATTCCTCCTGAGTTCTAGACTGATGGCAGAGCCTCTGGCTACCTTCCTTTGGACCACCTAACCAGGGATACCTCGGGTGCATCCAGACTGCTCCTCCTGGCCTTTTTGGCACTCCCAAGAAGAGAGCCACACAGTTTGAATAGTAAGACTCTGTGACTTCTCGAGAGCCTTCCAAAGAGTGTCTTGTTCTGGGGAGAAATGAAAGAGTGTTCCTCCAGCACCAGTCTCTCTGGCTTTTCCCTCCGCAAACATGTGATTATGTCATGCCCTCTGTGAGATGAGGCATGCACTCCTAACGTTAAAGAAGCTTCATCTGTGCCAGCCTCCTCTTGCAAGGTCAGTGTGAGTAGCAATGATGTTACACTTCCCGAATTGCTGAATGTATGTCTGTGTCTGTCTCTGCTGTCCCCACAGAGGGAGTATGTCTCTCTCTGTCTCTGCTGTCCCCACACTTGTTTTGTTCCAGGCTGATCTTGAAGCGTATCTACAATCCCCGCCCCCAAATTTAAAAAAAAACATCCACCACCAAATCTATTTCAACCATCATATAACGCCTTGTGCTTTTTACATTTTGGGGGGTACGGGAAGGAGGGGCCCAAGCTTCCTCTTTTCATAGCATTTTGTTTATAAACAGGAAAGGTTTTTTTTTGGGGGGGGGGTACATTCTATCAATGTACTAATGCCAATAAACCAGTGGTGGGTTTCAAAAATTGTTCGAATCTACTCTGTGGGTGTGGCCTCCTTTGTGGGAGTGGCTTGCCGCCCATGTGACCGGATATGAAGATGCCGATGACACTTGTCAGAACCACCTTAAATTACCTCACACACAGCACTGGCATACATAAGAATATGATGTAAACTTGTTTTTTAAAAGGCATCTTTGGTTTGCGTTAAAACAACTTCAACACACGCAATGTTCTGATTGCACCACAAACGCAGTAGTCATCCTTACCTTTCACAGAGGCACTGAGTTTTATAAATAGGAGCATGATAGTGTAGAATAATCATATCCAAGGACCAGTGGTGGGTTTCAAAAAAATTTGGAACCTCTTCTGTAGGTGTGGCCTACTTTCCGGGTCCACTGGTGGAACCTCTTCTAACCGGTTCGGTAGATTTGACGAACCGGTTCTACCGAATAGGTGCAAACTGGTAGGAACCCACCTCTGCAATAAACTCTGATAAACAACTTGATTTGCACTACCAAGTTAAGGAACTGACCTCTCTTATTCCCTCATACATAATTGCCCAGAGTCAGTTGAAGTCAGGCAGGGTCCAAATTAAAAATGTCTGCAAGAAAGCAAGCTCAGAGAGCACCAAGAACTCACCACAACTCTCTTTGTGCATGGCTAGGTTAGTCTGCCTCAGTGGTGGGTTCCTACCAGTTTGGACCAGTTTGGCTCAACTGGTAGTGGTTTGGCGGCCTGGGTCGCTGCACCGGCAGTGACCCAGGCCTGCCACGTCCCCGAACTGGTTCCCTGGGCAGCGCCGACAGCGGCATCATCTTGTTTTTCAGTTCTGAGCATGCGCAGAACAATTTAAATTGCAATGTTCATGCATGCGCAGCGCGCATCAAGCCCGCACAGGAACAAACCGGCAGTAGTGTCTGCCTGAACCCACCTCTGGTCTGCCTTCATCAGCTTTCCAGGAACAAAAGGAATGGAGAGGGTTTATCTGATGCATCTGCTCTCTGGGGTAAAAACCCACCTATCTTGTTTCAGAATTATCTTTGAAGGACCCCCATTTTTTTTAACTGTTCTTGCTGCTATTATTTATTGGATTTTTCTCTTGCCCATAAGGGAGTTTTCCAGGTGGGTTGATGGATGAGCACGCTGACAGTTTAGTATGGTTGGGAAAAAAAAAACCCAAAAGTCTTCTGAGGGGAAACATTAGAACTGCCCTGAAAAATATGGTCTGCTTTGCTGACTGAAACCTCTTGCAGTGTCCATCAGAGTTCTTTTCATTCTACTTTTCACTTGAAGCGATGCTTTTGCAGCCCCTTGGAACAGAAGGGAGCCTATTGCAAGAGGTCTGGTTGAAATACAGGGAGACCTATGCCTTCCCGCTTGGCTTCTTTAGCTGAGCCTGAGAATATTCCATAATCACTGCCACGTATGATTCAGGAAGCAAATGCTGAAGAGAATAAGCAGCTCTGTCCTGCACAGGGAAGGATGTCCAAACCCCAATCCGACATGATTCATTGCTCATGTTTCTGCTAGGAAAGGCAGCATAAATCCTGCCATGCAGGCAGAATAAGAAAAGAAGAAGAAGAAGAAGAAAAAGGGAGGGCTCTTTTATTTCCTCATCTTTCAACAGAAGGCCTTCTTGGCCTACATTTTGAACACGCCAAGCCCAAAGTGGAATTCTTTGGCCAGTATCTTGAATTCCTGGTTCGGATTTCCCAATGGCAGCACCGCTAAGACTGCAAGAAGTCCAGCTGAGAAGTCCAGCTGGTTCCTTTGCACTCTCTGCACGGAGGGGGCATTGTCATTTTTTAAAGTGCCCCAATATCCAGCAAAGCCAATGTTGCTAAACGTGCTGAGAAACTTGTCTGATGTGGTGTAGGGTTTCCTGCTTAGGAAGGGGGTTGGACTAGAAGACCTCCAAGGTCCCTTCCAACTCTGTTATTATTATTATTATTATTATTATTATTATTATTATTATTATTATTATAAATGCTCCATTAATTACTAAGTACCTGCTTTAAGTCATTTAATCAACCCAGCTTGGCAAGTGACTCGCTCCGTAAGGGCCAAAGGGATGGGAACCAAAATAAGGTCATTTGTAGGAAGTATCAACAGGATTAGGAAAAACACAACATGTTTAGGTGGTATGATATGGTGTGTGTGTGTGTGTGTGTGTTTGTGTAGGTAGGGTGCCAATTCTTCCCAATAGTAGTTGAACATGTTTGCCCTATGAAATGACTCTGGGTGACTTGCAAGTTATAAAATAAGTTTAAAAAAAACATTAAAATTACACATATTATGATTTTTAAACTATTCTTGTTGTTAGTTGCGAAGTCATGTCTGGCCCATTGCGACCCCATGGACAACGTTCCTCCAGGCCTTGCTGTTCTCTACCATCCCCCAGAGTCCATTTAGGCTCATGCTTCAATGACTCCATCCAACCACATCATTCTCTGCCATCCCCTTCTTCTTTTGCCCTCAATTTTTCCCAGCATGAGGCTCTTCTCCAGGAAGTCCCTCCTTCTCATTAGGTGGCCAAAGTATTTGAGTTTCCTCTTCAGGATCTGACCTTCAGAAGAGCAGTCAAGGTTGATCTCCTCTAGGACTGACTGGTTTGATCACCTTGCAGTCCAAGGAACTCGCAAGAGTCTTCTCCAGCACCCTGGTTCAAAGGCCTCCATTCTTTGGTGCTCAGCCTTTCTTATGGTCCAACTTTCACAGCCATCCATTGCAACTGGGAAAACCGTAGCCTTGACTATATGCCCTTTTGTTGTCAGGGGGATGTCTCTGCTTTTTAGTATGTTTTTTAAACTATACTGCAACCAGAAGCAAGGGAGACATGGAATGGGGATGAGATCTCCTTGCCCTGTCAGCCACATCTCTGAAACGTTATGTGTGAATGGGTACAATGACATGTCCCAAAGGTGTTTTTTCAAGAGGCAACTGGACTTTCTTGTTTTTTTTTCCTTTTGAAGACATTTCGTTTCTCATCCAAGAAGCTTCTTCAGCTCTGACAGGACAGTGGGGACTAGAAGGGTTTATATCCTTGCAGACAGCTGGTCATTTGCATCCTTTTAGAGGGACTTGAAGCATTCAGAGGACACAGATAAATCTCCAATTGCTTCAATGACCCCCTAAAAGGATGCAAATTACTAGCTGTCTGCAAGGAATATAAACCCTTCCATTCCCCACCATCCAGTTAGAGCTGAAGAAGCTACTTGGATGAGAAGTGAAATGTCTTCAAGGAAAAACATAGTCCAGCTGCCTTTTGAAAAAGCAACTTTGGGACAGCTATGACCTGGATGACTGAGAAGCTCTACAGCAGTGTTTCTCAACCTTGGCAACTTGAAGATGTCTGGACTTCAACTCCCAGAATTCCCCAGCCAGCGAATGCATTCGCTGGCTGGGGAATTCTGGGACTTGAAGTCCAGACATCTTCAAGTTGCCAAGGTTGGAAACACTGCTTTTCAGACTTGGACAATGACATGGTTCCTCACCAATTAAGACCCACTCAGCAGCTTCTGAGCATTTAGAGTTCTAAAAGATGAATTTTCTATGAAGATTCACAGTCATCCAGGTCATGGCTGTCCCAAATGTGCTTTTTCAAAAGGCAGCTGGACTATGTTTTTTCCCTGAAGATGTTTTGCTTCTCATCCAAGAAGCTTCAGAAGAACAAAATCCAGTTGCACTCCTGGGATCATACATGACTTATTTCTTAATTGCTGATCAAAACCATCTTCGTCATTATCATCATATAACCCAATGCATCTCTACGATGTAAATATAAATGGTTAACTTTGTTAGCATGGGATATTAGATTTTTTTTTGTGAGGGGAATATATATAAAGTCAAGAGAATAGTAGCAGAAGTCCTCTTGTATATAATTATTCTAAAAGTTTAAATATTTTTAAAAATGTATGTTTTTGAACATTGTGAAGCTGAATTTAAAACAGAATTGCTGTAATTGCCAAACGCATGACATATAATTGTTAAAAACATGTCACTGCTAAAAGGAATAAATATGTTGAAATATGAAATGGAAGAAAAAGTGAAAGAATGTGTAGGAAAATGGGGCAAACATTTTGGATAAAATATAGTTTATTTGGACTTCAGCAAGGTATTTGATAAGGTAGACCATAACCAGGGGTGGGTTTCTGTGGTGAACCCAAATTTTTGAAACCCACCACTGACATAACCTACTACTAGATAAAGTAGAAGAATGTGGGTTAGACAGCATCACCACCAGATGGATTTGTAACTGACCAATGGCACTCAACGTGTAGTCCTCAATGGAACCGCAACTATATGGAGGGAAGTATACAGTGGAGGACCCCAAGGCTCTGTTTTAGGCCCAGTACTCTTCAACATCTTCATCAATGATTTGGATGAGGGAATAAATGGGGAACTCATCAAATTTGCTGATGACACCAAGCTGGCAGGAATAGCCAACACTCCAGAAGATAGGCTTAAGATACAGAAGAATCTTGACAAACCTGAACATTGGGCACTATCTAATAAAATGAAATTCATTGGTGAAAAGAGTAAGGTTCTACATTTAGGCAAGAAAAACGAAATGCACAGGGTATAGTATAGTTGGTACTTTGCTCAATAGTAGTAACTGTGAGAGGGATCTTGGAGTCCTAGTGGACAACTATTTAAATATGAGCCAGCAGTGTGCAGTAGCTGCCAAAAAGCCAACACAGTTCTAGGCTACATAAACAGAGGATAGAATCAAGATCATGTAAAGTGTTAATACCACTTTATAATGGCTTGGTAAGGCCACACTTGGAATACGGCATTCAGTTTTGGTCGCCATGATGTAGAAAAGATGTGGAGACTCTAGAAAGAGTGCAGAGAAGAACAACAAAGAGGATTAGGGGCAGTGGTGGGTTTCAAAATTTTTAGAACCTCTTCTGTAGGCATGGCCTGCTTTGTGGGAGTGGCTTGCCAGCCATGTGGCTGGATGGGAATGGCTTGCTGGCCATGTGACTGAGTGGGAGTGGCCTGGCAGTCATGTGACTGGGTGGGCATGGCCAACTTGTAAAATGTGGTGAAACTCATTAACAACGCTCTTGCTTAGCAACCAAAATGTTGGCTCAGAAACTCTGGCATTTGAAGCACGCAAGTCTTAAAGCTGTCAAGTTACAAGATCCTTGCACCCCTAATCCTTTAGAAAAAAACCCCAGGGGTGTGGGTCTCCAACCCTGGAAGACCTTGGAGGTCTTCTAGTCCAGTGGTCCCCAACCCCCGGTCCGCGGACCGGTGCCGGGCCGTGGAGTACCTGGCACCGGGCCGCGCAGCGGCCGGGGGCCATGCAACGGCTGACTCTTCACTCATGCAGCGCCGTCGCCGGAGGGGGGGAGCTGCGCAGAAGCACAGGAGCAAGTGAGGCGAGGAGGAAGAATCCCCCGCTACTACACCACCACCTCCCCGAGTCAGCCGTCCCCTCAGTGAATGCCTTCGCCTCTTTCTCCTTTCTCGCCTCAGTCGGCTCGCCTGGAAGCGAGGCGAGGAGGGGGCGGACTATGAGCTGGAAGCGGAGCCCTTGGAGGCCCTGGCGGCTTCCCCGGCGGTCGTTGCTGGCCGCTCTCTTCTTTTTCTCGCTGTCCTCCTCGGCTCAGTCGTCTCCGAGTTGCCCAGGGAGGGGCGGCGCGCCCGGGACGGAGACGGCGCTTCCCCGCCCGGCCTTGGCTTGTGAGAAGGAACGGCGGGAGAGGCGGGGCGAGGTAGAGAGAGGTAGGAGAGAGAGAGAGAGAGAGGTAGAGAGAGAGAGAGAGAGAGAGGTAGAGAGAGAGAGAGAGAGAGAGGTAGAGAGAGAGAGAGAGAGAGGTAGAGAGAGAGAGAGAGAGGTAGAGAGAGAGAGAGGTAGAGGTAGAGGTAGAGAGAGAGAGAGAGGTAGAGAGAGAGAGGTAGAGAGAGAGAGAGAGGTAGAGAGAGAGAGAGAGAGGTAGAGAGAGGTAGAGAGAGAGGTAGAGAGAGAGAGAGAGAGAGGTAGAGAGAGAGGTAGAGAGAGAGAGAGAGAGAGGTAGAGAGAGAGAGAGAGAGGTAGAGAGAGAGAGAGGTAGAGAGAGAGAGAGAGGTAGAGAGAGAGGTAGAGAGAGGTAGAGAGAGAGAGAGAGAGGTAGAGAGAGAGAGGTAGAGAGGTAGAGAGAGAGAGAGAGGTAGAGAGAGAGAGAGAGAGAGGTAGAGAGAGGTAGAGAGAGAGAGAGAGAGAGGGGTAGAGAGAGAGAGAGAGGTAGAGAGAGAGAGGTAGAGAGAGGTAGAGAGAGAGGTAGAGGTAGAGAGAGAGAGAGAGAGAGGTAGAGAGAGAGAGGTAGAGGAGAGAGAGAGAGAGAGAGGTAGAGAGAGAGAGAGAGAGAGAGAGAGAGAGGTAGAGAGGAGAAGAGAGAGAGAGAGAGAGAGAGAGAGAGAGAGAGAGAGAGGTTTGAGAAGAAGAGAGAGAGAGAGGTAGAGAGAGAGAGAGAACGTCGGGCAGCCGAGGGCGGGGGGGGGGGTCTTTTGAGGGGAGATCCAAAATTTCGGCAACGGGCATCGGTGAAGCGCGCTCTTTCTCTTTCCTCACAAAACACATTTCCTTTCCCCCCACGCGTAGTTATTGGCGATATGGACTCTTGGACTCTTACCCAGCCAGATCAGTATCAAACATTTCCCTGACCTCAGCAGAAGCGAGGTTTTTTCTTCTCCTTTCTCTCCTTAATACTGAATTCTTTTTACATTGCTATCCTCTGGCTTATTTAATTTTGCCCTTGCTCTTTTTATCTTTGACCTTGATTAATTCAGCTGTTTATTCCTTAAAATCTACATACAAAATGGAAGGTGGGATATGATTCAGGTGTTGAATTGGGAAGGTGGATTTAAAACAACGCCCCCCCCCCCACCCCTGCGCGTGCTCAGCGGGCCACGGTAAAATTATCAAAGGCTGACTGGTCCGCGGCGATAAAAAGGTTGGGGACCACTGTTCTAGTCCAATCCTCTGCCTAGACAGGAAACCCTACATCATTTCAGACAAATGGCTATCCCACATTTTCTTATAGACTTCCAGTGTTGGGGCATTCACAATTTCTGGAGGCAAGCTGTTCCACTGATTAATTGTTCTCACTGTCAGGAAATTCCTCCTCAGTTCTAAGTTGCTTCTCTCCTTGATTAGTTTCCACCCATTGCTTCTTGTTCTACCCTGAAGTGCCTTGGAGAATAGTTTGATGCCCTCTTCTTTGTGGCAACCCCTGAGATATTGGAACAATCCTATCAAGTCTGCCCTAGTCCTTCTTTTCATTAAACTAGACATACCCAGTCCCTGCAACCATTCTTCATATGTTTTAGCCTCCAGACCCCTAATCATCTTTGTTGCTCTTCTCTGCACTCTTTCTAGAGTCTCCACGTCTTTTCTACATCGTGGCAACCAAAACTGGATGCCGTATTCCAAGTGTTGCCTTACCAAGGCATTATAAAGTGGTATTAACACTTCACGTGATCTTGATTCTATCCCTCTGTTTATGTAGCCTAGAACTGTATATAAAGGTAAAGGTTCCACCCCAGATGCGTGCCAGTCATTCCCAACTCTAGGGGGGCAGTGCTCATCTCTGTTTCTAAGCCAAAGAGCCATCTCCATGGTCATGTGGCTGGCATAAACACCAAAGGCACACGGAGCACTGTTACTTTCCCACCAAAGGTAGTCCCTATTTTTCTATTGCATTTTATGTGCTTTCAAACTGCTAGGTTGGCAGAAGCTGGGACAAGTAGCAGGAGCTCACTCCATTACGCAACACTAGGGATTCGAACTGCTGAACTGCTCACCTTCTGATTGACAAGCTCAGTGTCTTAGCCACTGAGCCACCACATCCCTGAAACTACATATAGTAGGAGCTAATTGTATATGTAAAGGAAATTGGAAGCTCTTCTATTTCTTACTATTTTTTTCTTTTTAGACTTCTAGCTTTTCTTTGTTCTTTTTCCTTTAATAGTAATCCTTGTTAGTTTTTTTAATCTTCTTAAAATCCTTAATAAAATAATAATAATGCATCTCCCAGATTTATACGGTTACCTTATATGTGTGCCAGAAAGAATAACAAAATAATAACACATAATCTTCCTTCCTTCCTTCCTTCCCTCTTTTCTTCCTTTGTCCATGCCTGCCAACAGACCTTGTCGCATCTGGTTTTAGTAATAAAGGAGAGAGTCCAGTGACCACATTTTTATGGCCCAGTTAAGTTCAATAAATTTCACTAAACATACTAGTTGTGTGGTTTGAAGCACATGCTCAGAATTCATTGTTAGTAGCCTTAAGTCTGCAGGATTTTTAACTGCGGTCTTGTCAGATTTTCTTTGATGGAACAAGGGCCTGGCAACTGGAAGCCAAAGTTATGCATGATCCATAACCCAAAAAGCATAATGATTGGGTAAGATTCCATGTTTCTTTCCCCTTGAATCAGCATTCGGTGATTAAAGTTACAGTTTTCACTTTGGCAATGGATCTAGAAATCCCGAAAGAAGAAATCAAATCAAAAGAGATAAAAATTTATGCTGAGTCTTATCCAAAGAATCACGGGATTCATGCCTTACAAAGTTAGAGCATTTGCATCTTTAAAAGGATTTTTTTAAACCAAAAAAACAATGCAAAACGTTAAGAAGCTGAGCTCCCGTGAACTTCAAAGGCTAACAGAGTTAACCTAATATGCCAATTAAATCAATCCCCTATATATTTAATCTCTATATTTAACCAAAATCCTATTGGTCAAATGCTGAGAATTTTAACCAGAGTGGACCAAATTAGGGGGAAATTTGATTTGCTTTTTAAAAAAAACTGCTAATAAAACCTCCTCTTGCACTCTAAATATAGTTTAAATACATGCAACTTTTATGTGACGTTTCCTTACTTTCTGCAAATTCATTTTCTACTCTTCTATCGCCTTGCCAAATATGGTACTTTGAAATAGGACATAAAATGTCAGAAAGAATCAAACCAATAACTGATTATTGACAGGTATGCCCAGCATTGAGGGATGTGGTGGCTCAGTGGCTAAGATGCTCAGCTTGTCTAGCACTAAGGTCGGCAGTTCGGCAGTTCGAATCCCTAGCGCCGTGTAACCGAGTGAGCTCCTGTTACTTGTCCCACCCTCTGCCAACCTGGCAATTTGAAAGCACGTAAAAATTCAAGTAGAAAAATAAGAACCACCTTTCGTTGGAAGGTAACAACGTTCCGTGAACCTTCGGCATTTAGGAAGGAAGGAAGGAAGGAAGGAAGGAAGGAAGGAAGGAAGGAAGGAAGGAAGGAAGGAAGGAAGGAAGGAAGGAAGAAGACTACTACTTATATACTGCTCCACGGTGCTTTACAACCCTCTGTAACTGGTTTACAGAGGCAGCCTCTTGCCCCCAACAACCTGGCTCCTCATTTTACCAACCTCAGAAGGATGGAAGGCTGAGTCAACATTGAGCTGGTGAGGACTGAACTCCTGGCAGTGAGCTGAATTAACCTGCAATACCGCCTTCTAATCACTGCAGCACCAGGATACTTCTTATTTATGGGCTCTTTAAACATTCCTCTGCACTTTTTCTCTTCCTCCCTCCCTCCCTCTTCATAAGCTCTTCTTCCCCAAAAGCTTTTGAAGGGATTTTTCTTCTCTCATGGATATCTATTCCAGCTGGGAAGCACGTTGCCAATACCACAGAAGTTCCCGGAAGAGACCGACTTTCAGCTGCCTGCTCCTTTGATTCATGAAAAAAGGGATATCGCTCCTAGTGCTAGGCTGACAGTTCAGAAGAAAAATGCCCATATCTCATTGCTACAGGAGACCTTTCATCATCGTTGAGGCCAAGGGGCCAACAGCCTTCTCAATTACAATGGTCCTCACAAACATCGGCTAAAATAAACAGTTCCTATCCAACACTGGTCTCAAAATATCAAATGGAGTTACCTGAGGATAGCTAATTACCTGAGTATAGAAAACAAAATGGGATAACCTATAAATATAACTGAACACGGGCCTCTTTTCCAAAATAAATACAAATGAAATTTTGTGGAAGCAATGTAATAGGCATATGAACTGAATGGATCTGAGTGTTTTACTGGCCCAATGCCATTCCTGTCACCAGTGTGGAGTTTTGTTCGGCAGATATATTCTCATTGTGCCCAGAGAGAGAAATATCTGCCTTTATCTAGGATTGAACTCAGAGCCTCCTGATTGTGAGGTGAGAGCCCCACCCCTAGGCCACCGCACCACTCCCTGACACATCCTGTGGTGATGTCCATTTAAATTGCTCTGATGGATTTTGTTCCCTACTTGTGCTTGAATAATTCCACTGGCAGGGGCCTACAAGTAGGATGAAGGTGGAAGTTCATTCTCTGAGATTATGGGTTAGTTTCTGAATATTTAGGCTAGGTAACATCTTCAGTGGAGTTTAGGTGATGTCAATGCCGGTGTCTTTCTATTTATAAATGGCTTCAGGTATAGAGGTATCTCATTCTAGCTAAAAAATATTAACTGCATTTTCCCCATCCAAATCAGGATGGAGGCATTCCCTGCTTGTGGTTAAACTGATTTTTCCTATTAAGTCATCCCTGGTCAACCTGATGGTTTATATGAGTCAAAGAGCAGGGAACATCTATTTTTTCCACTAATGTTTCATTGATAACTTCAGTTATTCAATGTAAATGCACACATTTTTTAGAACAGAATCAGCATTTACAGCCTTGACTTGTGACCACAATTAAGCCCAAAATTTCTGTTGCTAAGCAAGTCCTTTGTTAATTGAATTTTGCTCCATTTTATGACCTTTCTTGCCACAGTTGTTAAGTGAATCACCAGATTAGTAACATGGCTGTTAAGTGAATCTGGGTTCCCCATTGGTTTTGCTTGTTAGAAGCTCACAAATGGGGACAATGTGAGTCCGAGACATCGCAACCGTTATAAATATGGATCAGTTGCCGAATGCCTGAATTTTGATCCCATGACATGGGGATGTTGCAACAGTCGTAAGTGTGAAAATGGTCATCGGTCACTTTTTTCAGTGTCGTTGTAACTTTGAACGGTCACTCAATGAAGTATTGTAAGTCAAGGACTTCCTGTATTGAAAGGTAAAATAAAATAAATATACATATTTGTAATGAGAGATGGGTGGCTCAGTGGCTAAGATGTTTAGTTTGTTGATCAGAAGGTCGGCAGTTCAGCAGTTCAAATCCCTAGTGCCAAATAACAGAGTGAGCTCCCGTTACTTGTCCTAGCTTCTGCCAACCTAGCCATTTGAAAGCATGTAAAAATGCAAGTGAAAAAATATAGACCACCTGTTCTACCCTAGGCTTCCTGATACAGTAAAAAGCACACACTTAGTCTCAAAAACCCTCTTTTTATTTCAAAGGCTGTGAATTATGTTCATTCACAGCCCATAATGAGTCCCAAATAGTTTGTAAAGAGTTCTACAGTAGGCTGCCAAAGTCTTTCAGGATAAGGCTGAGAAGCACCCACCTTTATCTTCCTTGAAATGCTACCAAAGACTTAATTGGCAATTAGCTTGGCAAGGCCACATGGAGCAAAGAGTCAGAACGGAGCTCCAGAAGGTAAACTGACCAGCATGACCCAAGTTGCTTCCTGCAAAGGCTCATGTGCCTTTGCTGTTCCATTATGTCCTATGGGAGGGGCCAATCACCTCCAAGCCTTACTCCTGAGTCATCCCTTCTGCATTAACTGTTCTTGCCTTCTGGCAGTTCTGTGAATGTGCACACTGGAAACAGGGGGGAGCATGTTCCTCTGCCTCACATGTCCAACTCTGGAGGCTCCAGAGGCAGCACATAACTCCCAGATGGCCCTGGCCCCCTCTCTGCCTCCAATGCAAAGCCTTCGTCCAAGCCTTCCCCAGACTCCAGGACTGAACCATGTTCCTCCCCAACCTCCTCACTGTCCAAATCAGCTGCCAGCTGTGCAGATTACCTGCGGACCACAACACCACCTTAGTGGGAAGGTTAGGGTTAGGGTTAGTCATGCCGGCCATATGAGAGACATCTTCAGACAGTGCTGGCTCTTCAGCTTTGAAATTGAGATGAGCACCACCCCCTAGAGTTGTGAACCACTAGCACATGTGTGTGAGAGCAACCTTTACTTTTAAAGAGTGGGAGGGGTGAGTAAATGGACATGATTTATTTTGTTCTCCTGAACTTCCTTGGTTAGCCTTTTTTTTTTTTTTGGCATTTACAAAAGAAAAAGGAAATAGCCAATTATAGGGACAACACATGCCACAGATATGTTTACAGCCTTGGAAGTCAAAGAGGAAAGATCCTTGGTATCTTTACAGATAAAATCTTAATCCCGCCAATGGGATAAATTCTATTCCTAACTTGCTAAATTCCTTCTCTTCTCCGCAGCCCTCTCTGCGACAGGCAGCTTCACTTCTACAAAGAAGTAAAGTCACAAGTTGATTGCATTCCAGAGACTCACCCTGGCTTGAAGCTGGAAATGAAAATAAAGTGAAGAGGCAGAGCAATGGAGCATGAATGTTGAACCTGGTCAACGGAGCTAAGTAATATGCCACAGGGAGAACTAATATGCCACAGGGGTTTTGATTTAGCTTAATGTCTTCTGCCAACCTAGACCCTTGCGCATTCCACAAAAGTGAGGAAGCCAAACACCAGGGCTCATGTGCTTATTTATTACTGTATTTATTAGATCCATTATATTTCTATCCTACTTTCCCTCCATAGTAGTCTCTATTCCAGTTTTATTTCCTGTAATAAAAGCCCAGGTTGTTAGGTTGGGTTAATGAGGGAGAAATCTTCGAGTGAAAAGAAGGACTAGGGGTGACACGATAGCAGTGTTCCAATTTTTTTTTTTTTTTGCATTTACATGTTCTTTATTTAAAAACAAATGAACAAAGCAAACAATTAGAGTGCCTTTTAAGACCTTAGGGAATATAGAATCCACTTAACAAACTGGGAAATCTTTCAAAAGTCTAGACTCCAACTGTATCAGTTTGGAGATTTTTTTTAAAAGAAAGCAACCCTTTCTGGTATCACAATTAGAATACACCACTGCTGGTTTATATATGGGAAAAAGTGTTCCTAATATTATAAATGAACGTCCAGAGGAGGTCTTATAGTTCATGAAATCAGCAATTCACCTGGGCAAGAATTTCATATCATTCCGATTACCAGTCTTCTTGGATTGTAGGGTGTTGCCAGTGCTGTAATAGGATATGTTAGGACTTCCTGAATTCTAATTATGTACACCATCTGAAGCTATACCCTTTCTAAGGATGGACAATATGCTCAATCCGATTTTAAATTGTAGTTCTATTGCCTGAAACATTTAGATTGCATTTGCTACTTGCAGTTTTATCTTTTGTTATCTATTTACTTTATAAACAATTCTGGAATACACAAAAGCTTGCAACTACTTTTGTGCCATTTTATATGGCTTAATAAAGATATAATACATAGTTGAAGTTGAATCAACTTTCTTTTACTTCATCTTCCCTCCAACATTCCCCTCTACCCTACTTCCCCTCCCCCTCTACCACCCCTCTCCCCCAGTAGACTCCCTCCCTTCCTTCTCACCCTCCCACCCTTCCTCTCTCCCACCCTCTCTACCCCTCTTTCTTCTATCCCTCTACTCCTCCCTTCGGTGTATTTCTACTATCTATTAATATATTCAGCTTGTCCTATTTTTACAGTGAAATTAAAGAGCAACAGTATACAAGTGCAGTCGCGTTACATTAAAATCTAACACATACTATATATCCCCCCCTCCCCAGTGTTCCAATATTTGAGGGGATGCCATAAAGAAGAGGAGGACAACTGATTTTTCAAAGCATCAGAAAGCAAGACAAGGAGCCATGGATGGAAACTGAACAAAGAGAAAAGCAGCCTCCTGACAGTAAGAACAATCAACCAGTGGAACAACTTGCCTTCGGAAGTTGTGAGTTGTGCTCTAACACTGGAGGCTTTTAAGAAGAGACTGGACAGCCAGTTGGAATGGCTTAGAGGTTGGACTAGAAGACCTCTAAGATTAGACAAGGTTTGACAAGTAGACCTCCAAGGTCCCTGTTATTGTGTATTCTGAAATGACCTAAAGACTATCATTGCCGAGACTGGATTTTTTACCTGGACTTCCCAATTTGTAATCCAACATCTTAAGCACATTGTATCTCAACAACATAATTCCAATGTCATGATGGGCATGAAAGGAGAAGTAGATGAGCCCACATGCAAATTGTTTTAGAACAAGTATATCAGAATTCCAATTCTAATCTCAGGAGGTCATTTTTTTAAAAAATTTAAGTGACTCTATCTAATTTGGAACTAATTAGAAAGATATATATATCTATAAGAGCACAGGTTCGATTCCCAACATGGGTATGGCTAGCTGATGAGAGCTAAATAGCTTGAAATAGATCTATACTAGTCTCCCTTTATTTATTTATCAGCATAAACATAACAAATGTAACAAAAAGGCAACAGTAAAAAATATTATATATCTTATTATATATATATATATATATATCTCCTAATGGTGACAGCAATCAACCAATAGGATAGTTTGCCTTCAGAAGTTGTGAATGTTCCATCACTGGAGGCTTTCAAAAAGAAAGACAGGCATTTGTCTGAAATGGTACAGGGTCACCTGCTCAAGCAGGGGGTTGGACTAGAAGACCTCTTAGGTCCCTTCCAACTCTTATTATTTTTCTATTCTAAATATTCAACACACAGGGGATCTTGATCAATCACTATACTAACCATCTGTTGGCAGAAAAAAAAATAGAAAAGGCAGAAGGTTTTTGTCTAGTTAGCAACAGTCCTTCTATTTCATATAGGAAACTCATGTGCTTTGGGTCATATAGTTGGAAGCCAAAATGATTGATTGCAATTGCGGGGGAAAGTATTTGGAAGAAATAGGTGCTGAACAAGAAGTGCAGATGGCAGAGAACACGTTCTAAGGTCCTACAACAAACATTAATTGTGAAATGAGTATACCAGAACTTCCAGTGCTTCTCCAGTATGTTGTCCTAAGGGGTTACTCCTTGCCTGCCAGATTCTTGTGGACAACAACTTCCTGGCTGATGCACCTAAAACAAGATGTCCCAAAATACTTCTCTCAAAATGAATAGCCATGGAACCACAGAAGCCATATATATTGCTTTACTACTTTCAGAAATTGTCCTAATGGAAACACAAGTAGAGTAATGCTTTCTGTGACATGACATGAAGCCTTCCGTGACAGCATTTCTCAAGTTTTGGGCTGCAGAAACATAATTCCTTTTGGTTTCTTTAAAAAAAAAATCTCATCTATCTTTACAGTACAAAGAGTTTAATGTCTGGTTGGGATTGCGCAATGTGTTTAACCATTTCAGACCTTTCTCATGCAATGTAGGTATCTATGCACATTGCTCTGCATTTTAGGATTCCTTTAAAGGAACAGAATGGAAAATGCTCACATTGGAACATTCTACCATTTACTCCGCTGCCCTTAATCCTTAGCATCAGAATGTTGGTGGATTTAACACAAATCAAGATAAGTCTGTCTCTTCACCTGATGTAGCTCTAAATTTTTTCTCTCTCTTGGATAGTGTACTGGAAAATACCAGTCCTGCAAAGTTTTACGGCAAAAGCCAACTGCAGCCAGTTCTAGTTGACTAACTCCTGTGCCATCACCAACATATGCCCACACAGTAGGAAATTGTCATGGCCAATGGGCTAAGATCTTTCTGCTTCAGGATTTAGCACACAAGAGCATCCTTCATATGGAAAATTACTTATTGTCACATAAAGTGAGCCTGAGACTTGAGCCCGGGAGAAAATGCTTAATGTGAAAATAGATCCTACTGTTGTAATGATGGAAGTGCTAATATGTGGCAAAGATACATATGAAACAAGAAGGAACTTTCTGACAGTGAGAACAATCCACCAATGGAACAGAAGTTGCCTTGGGAAGCTGTGGGGTCTTCATCACTGATGGCTTTCAAGAAGAGATTGGACTGCCATTTGTCAGAAATGGTGTAGGGTCTCCTGCCTGGGTGGGAGGGTTGGACTAGATGACCTACAAGGTCCCTTCCAACTGTGTTAACCTGTAATCTGTAATGACCACGTTTCTGTGGATCTGTCAAATAATCTTGGAATCTTACAGGTTAATCAGTAAGATATAAAGAGCTGCAAAATGAATAAAGTGAATCAATTGGCAGAAATTTTTCCAGAACTTCAGCACAGCTCTTTCCTAGCCCTTCCTTAAAAATGGAAAAACATTGAACCTTGGGTCCATTGGCTTGGAGAACACCAGATTTGTGGTTATAAAAAACCACAAATATTGTGGTTTTGCAAAAATCCACAGAAGGCTGGGACACAATGCATCTTGGCTCTTTCTTTTGGTCACATCCCTCAAGATCTGTCAACAGAAAGGACTCCAGTATGTCGATTTTTTTTTAAAAAAAAACTTTCCTTCATTTACAGAGGAAAACTATTTCACACCTCATTATAATAACTGAACCTAGTATACAAAAAATGGCCTTACTGGAAATGTTAAAGAAGAAACAAGGGAAACTCTGTCTTTTAATTACAGCAATTTGTTGAAAGCCTCCAGACTGCAAGTGATGGAACAGGACAATATGAAGGTTTACGCTGTAAGAAAGAGCTCCTTCAGAAGCAAGGCAGGACTTCCAGGTGTTGGGAGAAATTGAGCCAGAATGGACCACAGTATATTTTTCCAGGTTTACTGAACAGCATTTGTCAAGGTGACTCCTCCGTCATGTTGATGTGAGAATAACAAAACTGGTTTGGGGAAAATATTGGACCACAAAACAAGACATTTCACATTATGGTAGGCCCCTTTCCTTCATATATGACTCACTATAAGGTATATGATTCACTATAATGTCACTGGCATGCCCTATGACTCCATTCACAAAATATGCTAGGCTGGGTCAGTTGAAGATTTATTCAGTTTTGGTCGCCAAAATGTAAAAAAGATGTGGAGACTCTAGAAAGAGTTCAGAGAAGAGCAACAAAGATGATTAGGGGACTGGAGGCTAAAACATATGAAGAACGGTTGCAGGAACTGGGTATGTCTAGTTTGATGAAAAGAAGAACCAGGGGAGACATGGTAGCAGTCTTCCAATATCTGAGGGGCTGCCACAAAGAAGAGGGAGTCAAGCTATTCTCCAAAGCACCTGAAGGCAGGACAAGAAGCAATGGGTGGAAACCAAGGAGAGAAGCAACTTAGAACTAAGGAGAAATTTCCTGACAGTTAGAACAATTAATCAGTGGAACAACTTGCTTCCAGAAGTTGTGAATGCTGCTCCAACACTGGAAGTTTTTAAGATGTTGGATAACCATTTGTCTGAAGTAGTGTAGGGTTTCCTGCCTAAGCTGAGGGTTGGTCTAGAAGACCTCCAAGGTCCCTTCCAACTCTGTTATTCTATATTATTTCTAAATTACTTCAGTTGCATTCAGACACCATAACAAAGTGGTTAATGGTAACTCTGACTAGAGGTTAGGTTATTTTGTTCGTGATGCCAGGCTAAATCCCTGAAAGATGGGGGTTGGCATGTTTCTTTGATAGTAGTAGGCTATTGCCTCCAGCCTAGAGCTAAGAAAGAGTGATTAGCCCAAGGTTGTCTTGTTGTCTTTGTGTCTAAGACAAGACTAATGTCAGGGTTCCAAGTAACAGACTCAAAACTCTAAAGCAGGCATCTTCCTCAAGGCATGAATTTATTAGAGATGTCACATTGGCACATCCGGGAAACCCGAATCTGAAAGCTCAAGGGTTTTCCCCACCCAAAGTAAAGTCAAAGTTCCTTCCCCTCCACCCACATGTGCATCATATAGTCCAATCAGGTCACTGTCCCAAATTTGGTCGACCTCCAGTCACGCCTCCCCAGGTGCAGGCTGAACATCCTTGACTCCCAAGGAAAAAATGTTGTTATGATTACACACCACACACTACCTTCACCTCCCCCCTCCCATTCCCACAGCTTGCTCATCCACCTTGCAACAACTGGTTCAGCGAACAAGATGCAAAATTAACATCCGGTTAGCGTGAACTGGTGCGAACCGGCTGAATCCCACCCCTGCAACTAGGACTCATGTTTTCCTGGCTTCTAGCCTGGTGCCTTAACCCAACACCAGGGATGGGCACTGTGGCCCCTTTACAACCCATGGACTTCAACTCCCACAATTCCTGAGCCAGCCATAGAGGTCCAGAGGTCATAAAGGAGCCATAGATGCTCCCCTTACTGTACACCAAAAAGGTTCTCAACAAGAGCATTATTTCCTATTAATTTGCTCTGAAAAAATAAACCTAAACTAAATCTATAAATTACCTCTTTCCAGTGGCTCACTTAGAACACAGAACAAATATTTGCAATTTCTTAGATCAACCTAGAAACCCCATCCTTTCCTACCTGTATGGCATTATTCTTTATCCGCTGTAGCCCTTGGAGCCAAAGAACTCAAAGATTTGACCAAAGGCTCACCAAAGGTTCCCTGTTTCAGCATGTAGCTATCTAGCTGCTCTGGTTAGCCACAGCTTCAGAGGTGGAAGCATTCATCATGAGCTTGGCTGGAACAGAGGTGTCTTCTCTTGTATCTTTTAAACAGTCTTAGTCAACTTGGTGACATCTCATAGCTTCATTGGTCATAGCTTCAAAGCCTCCTGGCCAATATCATCAATATTGTATATCAGTATATGCGTTCCAAAGGTGCTTTCTTCCAAAAGGCAACTGGACTTTCTAATTTTGCTTGAAGACATTTCACTTCTCATTCAAGAAGTTTCTTCTGTTCTGACTGAATGGTGGAGAATGGAAGAATTTATATTCCTTGTAGTCATTTTATTTATTTATTAGTTTGTCAAACATATACAAGGTAGCAGGTATAAGTAGGATCATGGATGTAAACAAAGGAAATGGATACGAATAAATGGGGACAGTAGAACAGGGACCAGTGGTGGGATTCAGCCAGTTCGCACCTATTCGGGAGAACCGGTTGTTAACTTTCTAAGCAGTTCAAAGAAACGGTTGTTGGAAGAAAACTTATTTTGTTTTTTTTCCCACTTTACAGGGCTAATCCTGTAAAGAAGGCAGGAAGGAAACATTCTGGTGTTGTTTCTAGCCTAATCTTGATTGCCCTGCTTACAGAAACTGTCTCTCCGGTTAACCCTTATTCCATTGCAACAGCTAAGGTCAAGCACCCATTGACCTGAGTGAGGTAGAGTTGGCCACGCCCATCCAGTCACATGAACACTGAGCCCCGCCTACCCAGCTGGACATTAGGGCAGAGAACTGGCTGTTAAATTATTTGAAACCCACCACTGACAGGGACGTTAGGCACGCTGATGCGCTTATGCACGCCCCCTTTACGGACCGCTTAGGAATGGGGTGAGGTCCACGGTAGACAGTTTATGGTTGAAGCTGTGATGGTTTAAGCCTATAACAATGGAGTCGGGTAGAGCATTCCAGGAGTTGACCACTCTGTTGCTGTTCTGCAATCGAGTTTGGAGTGGTATCAATTGTTTGTCTGCGTATTATTGCGGTTGAAGCTGAAGTAGTTGTTGACAGGTAGGAGGACGTTGTAGCAGACAATTTTGTGTAGTATGCTTAGATCTTAGATTTGTCATTAGCAGTCTTTCTGAGAGTCGTTGAGGCCACTTGAAGGTTCATTGTCCCCAGGCACTGAATCCTGTAGTCTGCAATTTTTTGGGGAATCTGTTCATAATTCTGCACCATTCAAAGGGTGTTCATCCCAAAGTACATAGCTTTGTGTTGATAATTATCTATTAATAATGGAGACTATTTGTAGTTTAGGGTTGAAATGAGGGTTCCTTGGTGCTCTCTGAGCTTGCTTGTTTTCTTGCAGATGTTTCATTACTCTAACTAGGTAACATCTTCACTAGCACTGATGATATCACCTAGTTAGGGTAACGAAACATCTGCAAGAAAACAAAAAAGCTCAGAGTATGAGTATGAGTAGTTTATTTATATGCCGCCCTTTTCCCTGGGGGGACTCAGGGCGGCTTACAATTCGGAAGGATGGGAAAACAAACAGATTAACACATAAGACAGTACATCATTAAAAGCACAACATTCAGACAATTCGGGTGGGTTACGGTCTTTAGCCCCAGGCCTGACGGGACAGCCAGGTTTTAAGGGCTGTGCGGAAGGTCTGGAGGGTGGTGAGGGTACGAATCTCCATGGGAAGATTGTTCCATAGGGTCGGAGCTGCCACCGAGAAGGCTCTCCTCCGCGTGGTTGCCAGTCGACATTGACCGGCAGATGGAACTCGGAGGAGGCCTAATCTATGGGATCTAATTGGTCGAGCACTCAGGACCCCTAAATATCTTTGGAAATTCTTAGTCATTCCAGGGCCACGGTTGTCTCAAGGGTGCTTTCTTTCAAAAAGAAATGGGACTTTCTTGTTTTGCTTGCCATTTGACAACCTAGGCAACATTACAGGTGGGAATAATAGGAAATATCACCCAGGTCTTCTCCATTGAGAAGACAGCTGGGTGGGGAGCAGTATTCTTTAGAAAGAGAATTTCCACCTCCCCGGGGCTTTGATCAGTCTCTACCTTGCCTTAAAATAGAATAGAAAGTATTGGTAATTTTTTTGTTATTGTCAAGCAGTTTAGAAACCTGCTCAAGGCTAATTTCAAGCGAAGTGCCTTCACAAAGTCCTTTGCTTGAGGGCTTCCTTGAATCACAGGCTGGCCTTGAATAAGCCTCAAAGAGGCCTGACAATGGAAGAAAAAAAAACAAGGACATTATACCTTTTAATTTATTTAAAATGCAGCGTGATCATTGATAAAGTAAGAGGAGAATATGCTCTCAGAATCTATAGGTAAGGTACACATCATGGATAAGGTCTGCATTTCTTAGGTGTACCCCACACCTGGACTGCAAAAAAAAATCCAAAATATTAGGTGGCCCAAGCTGTACTTCTTGCTATACCAAACAAACAAGCAAAAGCGTAATTAAAGTGCAACGACATCCTGGTTCATGCAACTCACTAAAACAATATAGCTGAATTTCAATTGCAGATTTCAGCCAAGTCTAATATGAGCAAATTCAGTATCTGATTCTTTATAACAAATCACAAATTCCCCTAACCCCCAAAACTTTAACCCTAGGCTGTCTACTGTTGACCTCACCCCATTCCTAAGAGGTCTGTAAGGGTCATGCATAAGTGCAACTTTTATCTGTTATTATATATATATAATATAAAGGGAGACTAGTATAGATTTATTTCAAGCTATTTAGCTCTCATCAGCTAGCCATATCCTTACTGGGATTCGAACCTGGGCTGTATTACATATTAGGCAGATGTGTTAACCACTAAGCCACAAGGTTCTCTCTCTCTCTCTCTCTCTCTCTCTCTCTCTCTCTCTCTCTCTCTCTCTCTCTCTCTCTCTCTCTCTCTCTCTGTGTGTGTGTGTATGTGTATATGTATATGTATATGTATATGTATATGTATATGTATATGTATATGTATATGTATATGTATATGTATATGTATATGTATATGTATATGTATATGTATATGTATATGTATATGTATATGTATATGTATATGTATATGTATGTATTTAGTGTCACAACCCCTGGTATGCCCAAATGTGGGAGGAAGCAGACTGATTCCATTCTCTGTCTATCGGCTCATCACAAGAGACCATCACGACAGAAACCCAATATTTTTTACTGTTGCCTTTGTTACATTTGTGTTGTATTTGTGCTGACACTTTCCATGGTGATGTGGCCAGCATGACTGTACACCAAAGCATGGGGAACACAGTTTCTTTCCCACAAAGCCACACCCACAGAAACGGTGGTAAAAAATTTTTGAATCCCACCTCTGATTTACTTCCATCTTAAGGTACAGCTGGTCGAAAAGAAAGCAAAAAATAAATGTAAAATGTAATGAAAATGAGAATGATCTTTTGAGAGTTCCTTTGTATACTTGCATCATTGGATAGCTCCGGGCTATTGATCCACAAGGTGGACTGCACTGAAATTCATCCACAGATGCACCCTAGATGCCACAATGCTATTGTGAACAATGTGAGGCTACTGTGCAAATGATATAACTTGTGATACTTATGGCTCCCTCTGCTGACCCTTTTCACATCCACTTTTGCTCTAGCAAACTTTTCCTTGTGTTTGTTCATGCTAATTTTGTTCAAGGCTGTGGCGGTGCAGTGGTTAGAATGCAGTATTGCAGGCTAATTCTGTCCACTGCCAGCAGTTCAATTCTCACCAGGCTCAAGGTTAACTCGGCCTTCCATCCTTCCAAGGTCAGTAAAATGAGGACCCAGATTGTTGAGGGCAATAGGCTGACTCTGTTAACCTCTTAGAGAGGGCTGTAAAACACTGTGAAGTCTAAGTCTTGAAGTCTTGTTATTGATAATTTTGGCATGAAATAATTTCTCTCTGGGTTGAATCTCTCCTTGATCAGTTTCCATCCATTATTCCTTGCCTGGCCTTCAGGTGCCTTGGAAAATAGCTTGATCCCTTCCTCTCTGGGTAGCCCCTTAAATATTGGGACGCTGCTATCATGTCTCCCCTGGTCCTTCTCTTCACTAGACCAGCCATGCCCAGTTCCTGCAATCATTCTTCATATATTTTAGCCTCCAGTCCCCTAATCATCCCGGTTGCTCTTCTCTGCACTTTTTCTAGAGTTTCAACATCTTTTTTTATAGTATGATGACCAAAACTGGATGCAGTATTCTAGGTGTGGTCTTAGTAAGGCTTTATAGAGTAGTATTAGTACCTCCCTTGATCTTGATTGTACCCCTCTGTTAATGCAACTTAATTCCTTGCCTTTGGCCTGCACCTAAACAGGCATGGCATTTATTTATTTTTATTTATTTTATTTATTTTGTCAAGCATGTATTAGATAACATATATAAGTATAAACATGATTTTGGATACATGAAATGGATTCAAATAAAAAGAAACAGATAGGCACATTGGTGCGCTTATGCACGCCCCTTACCTATCTCTTAGGAATGGGGTGAGGTCAACAGTATACAGTTTAAGGTTAAAGTTTTGGGGGTTTGGGGAAAAACCACTGAGTCAGGTAACGCATTCCAGGCATTGACCACTCTGTTGCTGAAGTCGTATTTTCTGCAATCGAGTTTGCATCTATTGTGTGCTCGTATATTGTTGTGGTTGAAGCTGGAGTAGTCATTGACAGATAGGACATTGTAGCAGATAATTTTATGTAGTGCACTTAGGTCAGATCGACAGCGGTGTAGTTCTAAGTTGTCTAAGCCCAAAATTTCAAGCCTGGTGGCATAAGGGATTCTGTTGCAAGCAGAAGAGCAGAGGACTCTTCTCGTGAAATATCTCTGGACTCACTCGATTGTATTAATGTCCGATATGTAGTGCGGGTTCCAGATAAATGAGCTGTATTCAAGAATTGGTCTAGCAAAGGTTTTGTATGCTCTGGTTAGCAGTACAATATTGCCAGGGAAGAAGCTAGGCAAGATTAGGTTAACAACTCTTTTTTTAAAAAAAGTTTTTTAAAATTTTTTTTAAACAAAGACAAACAAAAACATAAACATATGCGACCTTCTGCCATTTCATATAGCGTGTCGTTTGGCTACAAAATTGTGTGTGTCCTTTCCATGGTCATCACTTATAATTATATCAAATCACAAATTGTTCAATAGATAAACATAAGTACCTTATTGCTATATATCAATTCTTCAACTATAATTATTATTCCTTAATTTTAAGTAGAATATTCTAAATATTGAATTCATGCATACATCATTCCATTACATTATTCTAATCTGTTTAACAATGCTAAACCCTCATATATCATTCTATTATTCTTAAAATATAAAAAGAATTCTTCAATATTTTCCGTTACCATGATTTTTTTATCTAACCATGGATAAAACAAATCCCAAACCTTATAAAAAGGTTAACGACTCTTAATGCCTTTTTGTAGGGACCATTCAAAGTTACAAGGGCACTTAAAAAAGGAGACTTACGACCTTTTTTCACAGTTTCAACCTTTCCAGCATCCCCATGACCATGTGATCAAAGTTCAGATGTTTGGCAGCTGTTTCATATTTATGACCGTTCTTGTGTCCCAAGAGCACATGATCCCACTTTGCGACCTACTGACAAGCTAAGTCAATGGGGAAGGTAGATTTACTTAACAACTGGGTTGCTAACTGATCAGCTGCGAGGTGGCGCAGTGGTTAGAGTGCAGTACTACAGGCTACTTCAGCTGTCTGCAGTTCTGCAGTTCGGCTGTTCAAATCTCACCGGCTCAGGGTTGACTCAGCCTTCCATCCTTCCGAGGTGGGTAAAATGAGGACCCGGATTGTTGTTGGGGGCAATATGCTGACTCTGTAAACCGCTTAGAGAGGGCTGAAAGCCCTATGAAGCGGTATATAAGTCTAACTGCTATTGCTATTGCTAACCGAGGCAAGAAAGGTTGTAAAATGGGGCAAAATTAATTTAACAACTGTCTCACTGACCAACAAAAAATTTGGCTCAGCATGTGTTATGGATTAATTCTTTGGCATAGTTAAGGATGAAGGATGTTTAAATAACCATAGGTAATTAAAACTGGAGGTATAATGATGTTGATATGGTAAATATTTGAGTTAAGATATTTGAATTAATATGAGTTAATGGAAGAGAAGCACCAAAGCATGTTGTAACCAGTTGATATACTTCTTTTTTTATATATATAATAGACACCTGTGTTTTGTTTTGTTTTCCTGCCTTGTCTCTTGTCGTTTTTGTCTTTTTCTGTATTATTTTTATTTTTTATTTTTTATTTTAATCTTTATTTTTATTTCCCCTTTTTTTTTTTTTCTTTTCCCACCGGTGTGGGCAGGTACTGTTCAAGTTTATTACTTTTATTAATATTTCTAAATAATAATTACAGTTAAATGAAAATGGATATATAATAATGCTTGAGTTAATATGAGTTATGTTGGTTGACTGTGGAGGAGATGTACCAAAACTTATCTGTAATTGATTGACACATTTTCTACAGATGTAAACAAAGATGCTGTACCTGTTTTAAATTAAAATTAAAAAACATTTATTAAAAAAAATTAAAAAATTTTTTTGGCTCAGTTGTGGTTGTAAGGCAAGGACTACCTGCACTTGGCATCTAAATAGTTGGTTGAATAGGTGCACAATTCATGCTGCCTCAATCCTCCCCTTAAAAGGGGACTGTAAAGGTAAAGGTAAAGGTTCCCCTTGTACATATATGTTAGCCGTTCAGACTCTAGGGGGCGATGCTCATCTCCGTTTCAAAGCCGAAGAGCCAGCACTGTCCAAAGATGTCTCTGTGATCATGTGGCCAGCATGACTAAGCACCGATGGCGTACAGAACGCTGTTATCTTCCCACCAAAGTGGTCCCTATTTTTCTACTTGCATTTTTACATGCTTTTGAACAGCTAGGTTGGCAGAAGCTGGGACAAGTAACGGGAGCTCACTCCGTTACGTGGCGCTAGGGATTCAAACTGCCAACCTTTCTGATTGACAAGCTCAGCATCTTAGCCACTGAGCCACTGGACCCCTAAAGAGGACTGTATTTATATTTAAATCCCACTCATCCATTTGGAATGTTCACCTACCCTTATAAATCATGACACAGTAGTTCCACTGTGTGGTCCATCTGTTTGTTTTGCAACAGTGGACACCTAGGATGACCTTAGCTGACCTACATGGAGTAGTGGTTAGGGTGGCATTTTTAGGGCAGGGATGAGGGAGGTGAGACTAGATACTCTTTTCTAAGCTCCCAGCTGATGATTCAGCATCTCCAGAACTCTCCTGGAGCAGTTCATTTGTATAAGCACTAGCCGTTAGGACGGCCCATCCCTGTTCACAAATATTGACCCAGTGATCGCCATGTCCAGTGCTAAGAATAACACTTCTAGGGTAGCTTCATCAGACCAATCTTTGCAGAAGCAAAAGGAGGTGGAGGGAACTGGTGCTATCAGTCATTCGGACATGTTTTTAGGATCGCAATCAAAAGAAGTCTTTTAAACCAGGGCATGGCAAGGTTTGACTCTGTAAATACTGATGAAGTTCAGTTTGAATATCAGTCATACCTGCCTAGTCTGGTTTAGTTAGCTAAGAGTGATAACTCATTGATCCCCAAAAGGCCACAGTTTGCTTAATCTTCGACCAATTCAATACTGGGGATGCCAGAAAGTTAGAATATAGATATTCCAAGTAGAAACCATTTATCCTCTTGTGACTTACAGCCTCTTCTTACCATCACCCAAACATCACTGCGCTGATATAAAGGCTTTAGAATGGATATCATGGTTTACATTTGTTTTTACTGTTCCAAATTGCTGGCACAATATATAGACTAAGATAAAGGAGAAGATTTTTCTGTTCAGTTGTCTCTAGGATGCTGTGCTCCCCCTCTGTTTCTTGGCCAAGGGAGCCAGCATTGTCCGCAGACATTTCTGTGCTCATGAGGTCAGCATGACGATGCGCAGAATGCTGTTGTCTTCCTACTGAAGTGGTACCTGTTTATCTACTCACATGTGCGTGTTTTTAAACTGCTAGGTGGGCAGGAGCTGAGGCAGGAATAGAAGCTCACCCTGTC
Organism: Thamnophis sirtalis; assembly: GCF_051295495.1. Lineage (NCBI taxonomy): Eukaryota > Metazoa > Chordata > Lepidosauria > Squamata > Natricidae > Thamnophis > Thamnophis sirtalis. The sequence continues at coordinate 12,828,413 of NW_028261382.1, read as the reverse complement.
GTACGGGACTCGAGTCTCGAATGCAGACTGTCAGCTTTCCAGCTGCCAAGCTCAGCATCTTTAACCACTGAGCTGTCATGTGAAAAGACAAAAGCAAATAAATAAGTACTTTGGGCATAACAATGCTGGATGTCTCTCAAAAACCCTGTAATTCACTAGTGGAGAAATGACTAGATGATGTTCGGCATAAAGACCTTCAAGAAACCTACAATATAGAACCGTGATGGCAAACCTACGGTACGCGTGCCAGAGTGGCATGCAGAACCCTCTCTGAGGGCACACTGCTCTTCTGGTTTCCAGCACACGCACCAGCTGGTCTTCACAATTGCCAGAGCGCCAGAAAACTGTCCAGGCCATTTTTCAGGCTGTTTCTGGGCCTTTTTCAGGCTATTTTCAGGCTGTTTTTTGGACTGTTTTTCAGGCCGAAAACAGCCCGGAATATGGCCTGGAAATGCCCCCCAAACAGCCCAGAAAACACCGTGAAAATGGCCCAGAAAATGGCCTAAAATGGTCTGAAAATGGTTTGAAAAACAGCCTGAAAAACTGCCTGAAAATGGCCTGAAAAATGGGCAAAAATGGGCAAAAACCAGACATGCGCACACCTGCCAGCTGTTTTGGGGTTTCTGTTGCTCTGGTGCACACACACGCATGCATGTTCAGGTTTGGCCACTCGGCCCTGAAAAGGTTTGCCATCACTGATATAAAAGCATATCTATAACTTTGAGAAACCAGAAAGATACACACATGTCCATATTGAGAAAATGGCCTGAAAATCCCTCTGTGGGAAAAGACCCAATCTGTATTTTAATAGAGATGACACAAGTTTACTCTCTCCTGCCTAAATCCTTTGCTCTGATGGCATGCCAATCATTTTACATCTTTTTTTCCATTATATGTGTTCTGCTATATTGTTGTTGCTTATGATTGCTGGTGGTTGTTCATATCAATTTATCTTGGGCTGTAAGCCACTTGAGAGTGCCGAATAAATCGCTTTACAGACTTAAAAATGATAGCTGGCTCACAAGAGCAAGGTAACAGTAAAATACACCTAGAGGCATTGGTGTCTTGGTGTGTTTGTTTTAATGTTTAATTTTCTGATTTCACCCATCCTGTTTGAAGAGGACTTTGACATCTAATTGGGGGGGGGGGATGTCAAGACTTACGTGGGAATTGGACTAGAGTGAGGGAGAGGTGCACATAATCAGCCTCACTCTCTCTTCCCAGATTCCATCTTACTCCAATAGCAGGACAAGAGTTGAGACAGTTGGAGATGGGCGGGCGCAGTGGTTGACCAGGATGTCCTTCATGTCTTGCCGTGCTCTTACCGTACCGCATCGCTTGCAGACACCGCCTTCATGACCGCCGTCCTATTCTAGTAGGTTTCATCCGCTCAATCCCCCGGAATCTGTCTTCACATGCTCGGGATAGACAAGTTCCCTATCTCACCGAAGGTCAACGACCCAACGGCTACTCTCAACCTGGTTTGCCCAGCCTGTTGAAGCTATTGCCCGGGGTGTGGCCGCTGCGCATGCTACAGCTAGTAAGAGCCCACAGGTGAGAGCTGAGTGACAGGTGGGGACCAAAGGTGGAGGAACTGCCCTAAAAGATGCCCTAAAATGAGCTGCCCTCAAAGGACACGACATTCCCCGACACCATAGGTGTTACCTCTTTCTGAACACCCCAGACGCCCCTTAATTTTCTAGTTGGTTTTACATACGCTCATATCCCATCTTCTATGGGGGAAAAAATGTTCGTGCAATCCTAGCATTTGGAAATAGTTTTTAAAAACTATTTAAAAGATTGGAAAAGAGGAGCACAGGTTCCTTCAAAAAAAAAAAGAGGGCAGTAAAACCAAGGGAAAGCCTAAGAATAAACCTAACCCCCATTTGTCACCATCTCATAGTCTGGAAATGTCCTGAACCACAGGAGTTCCTTAGAGATCATCTCAGTAAGCTAATTTAACAAATGACGCGAGGGATGGAATCTTCTCTCCAATTCATGAAAATATATAGCCAGATCTGCACTAAGCCTGGAAAAAAAGACACCGGAACTGGTGTATATGAGTAAACTGACATTCAGTATTTATTTAGGCAAATACACTGTAGCTCGATTTGTATCAATGATATGGTTGTTGTCGGAGGTGGGCTTCAAAAATTTTAGCAAGGGGTTCTCTGCCTGGTTGCTGGGTGGGCATGGGCATGCTGGGCGTGGCTAGTCACCCACTGTTTTTGCACTCCCTGGGCTCCGGAGGTTTTTTCGTCCCTCCGGGAGGGTGAAAACAACCTCCCCAGGTTCTGGAGGCCAGAAACGGGCCCACTTTTGGCCTTCCTGAACTTAGGGGCATTTTTTCGTCCTCCCCAAACCTCCATGCGCGCCCTCCACTTACCCGCATCCAAAACGGGCTGCATGGGGACTCCTGGGAGGGGCAGGGTGAGGTGAGTGGGGCCAGCCAGGTGGGATTTGGGGGGTTCTCCGAACTGAACACAATCTTAGCTAGAGGTTCTCCCAAACTCCTGCGAACCCCACCAGCAGCCACCCTGGGTTATAATATTAGCAGAACTTAATTTATCTCAATAACATGGATGCGGTATTGGCAGGGCATGTATCCCAATGTTTCTATATAGGTTCCCACAACGGTATTTTATACTTTTTTTCCCCCCTGGAAAAACTGCGATGGGAAGCTTCCAGTCTTCCAATCCATTTTATCCCAGTCTGATTTTGTGGGAAAATTCTTTTCTTCGGCTTCCAATTGATAACTTACTCCAGATTGTCATCTCCCATTTCTCTGCTCACAACTTGACAGCACCTTCAAGAATTGTTAGACCTTCATTGCTATAAAAGGAACCATGATTTAATGACCCAGAGTTGCCTCAAAAGGAGAAGTGGGGGGGGGCATATTGTGGGAAGTTATCATCCAGCCCTCTCCCAGAAAAATGAAATATCCTAGGAAATATTGAAAAGGCAGAATATTTCTCTGGATATGAAAAGAAAGAAATATGTTTTAAAAGACAGAATAGTTGCCTGTAGCTTCCTGCCCATCCCCACTGTTAATGGGCCATTAAGAAGGCCAAGCTAGTCCCTTTTACATAATAAAGACTTCTCCACTTCAGCCCCAGGGGGGATGGGAGTAAAGGCATGATAATATTGGCCCTTTACTCAACTGACCACATGGCATCTGAGAACTCAACTAAACCTGGATTCAAAACACAGCCCAGAGAGTTGCCCCTGCATGGCCCTATGGGAGTCTGGCAACCAATCAGAATACATTTCTTACACAGCAACAGGAAACAGAGAGGTGGGACTAAACAGGTTATAAAAAGCCTAGCAAGCCCCTCCTTCAGCCCTTCTCTTCTTCTCCCCCAACATTGAAGCATGTGATCACCTTTTCTGTTCATGGCTCAAGCCATGTGGCCCTGTCCAACAATAAACCAACTTTCCAGTGTCTTTTTCCCCACTTGGAGCCGAACCCAGAAGGACATTTCTTTCATCAATATAAATTTAATAAATAAATAAATATCAATAAGGATAAGCTTCATATCATTTCAGCAATGGCTGGAAGAAGCTATAAAAACCAGTAGAGAGATGATCTTGGAATCCTTCATGTATTTATTTGTTTGTTTGTTTGTTTGTTTTGTCATGTTTATGTAGTGTATATTAGAGGTGGAGAGCCTTTGAGAGCTGTATGCAATGACATTTCATTTTAATGTATGGCTATTAGTGGACATTCAAAGTGACAATAAAGTTATTCTAAGTCTTCTACGTCTAAGCCTTGAAAAACAGTTGGCAAATCCCACCTCTGTAAACATAAATAACCCCAGATTGATGAAAGATATTTCCTTCCCCTTCTTTCTTTTTTCTTGTTTCCGATGTAGCTATTTTTTAATACATAAAATGTATTAAAGGAAACTGTGGTTCTGGGGAGAAGGGAGGGTATATCCCATTACTTACATCATTACTGTTCCCAAATAGCATGTCAGGAAAACAGAAATAACTGCCTGAGGTTTGCAGAGATTTTGAACGGGATCTTTATTTGGAAAACAAACAAGTCAACAAGTGGATTCTTAAATCAAAGTTCACCCATCATCTTATTTGCTAATTCCATGTTCACTTCTTTGTCCTCAGTTCATCTTCTTGGTTTCGAATAACAGAACCGGCAATATTTTCCCCTGAATTTCAATTCATATTTACTCTGGGATTAAACCCTTCGATCAAAAAATATGGCTTTAAAAGCAGGGACCAATGTTCTGGGGCAGTCATTTATGGAGTAAGAGAATATTAGTTGGAAAATGTTTACCTTGCCATTTATTTTAAAATAGAACCTCTAACAAGTGTGTCCTGTCTTTCTCCCTCTCCCTCTCCCTCTCCCTCTCCCTCTCCCTCTCCCTCTCCCTCTCCCTCTCCCTCTCCCTCTCCCTCTCCCTCTCCCTCTCTCTCTCTCTCTCTCTCTCTCTCTCTACATTTCATACTACCAAATCAATTCAGATTTAAAAGAAAAGTCTTCTTTCATCAGGATTAGGCTTATATTAGGTTCATAAGTATGGGACACAATGGCTCAGTGGCTAAGACGCTGAGCTTGTCGATCAGATAGGTTGGCAGTTCAGTGGTTCGAACCCCTAGCAACGCATAATAGAGTAAGCTCCCATTACTTGTCCCAGCTTCTGCCAACCTAGCAGTTTGAAAGTACGTAAAAATGCAAGTAAAATAATAGGGACCACCTTTGGTGGGAAGGTAACAGTGTTCTGTGCACCTTTGGTGTTTAGTCATGACGGCCACATGACCACAGAGGCGTTTTTTGACAGCGCTGGCTCTTCGGCCTTGAAACGGAGATGAGCACCACCCCATAAAGTCAGGAACGACTAGTTCATATGTGCGAGGGAAACCTTTACCTTTAAGGTTTGTAAGTAAAAGAATAAAAGTAACATGGAAAAAGAGTTTTAAAAAGCTGTTGTGAGTCAGCTATAGAGGTTCCTACAAATTATTGTGATAAGTAAATAAATATAAGGAAGTTTTATTCAAAAAGCAAAGTCTGAATTCTGCTTTTAAATTCAAACACGTGAAAAATATAAGAGTCTAAACAAATGCCTCTTTAGCCAATTTTTTTAAAAAAAATATTTGAAATTTGTTATGCATTTCTGTGTGTTTTATTTATTTATTTATTTATTTATTTACTTATTTACTTATTTATTTATTTATTATTAAAATTTATATGCTGCCCAATCCCGAAGGACTCTGGGCAGCTTACAAAAGAGGAAGAAAAAGAAAAATAAGAATGGAAACCACGCCTTACTTCTCTGCTTGAGCTCTATCCTAATTGCTGATTGTTCATAAATTAAAGGATAGATGTATAAATCTGGCCTTGATTCTTTGGTTCCAGCCTTTTTCATTTGTGAATAATAAAAAAGTGAACCTCAATCAGTGGTGGGTTTCAAAAAATTTTCGAACCTACTCTGTGGGTGTGGCCTCCTTTGTGGGAGTGGCTTGCTGGTCATGTGACCTGGTGGGAGTAGCTTGCCGGCCATGTGTTCTCTCTCTCTCTCTCTCTGTCTCTCTGTCTCTCTGTCTCTCTCTCTCTCTCTCGTTCCTTCCTTTTGTCTCTCTCTCTCTCACACTTTTTCCTTTTTTTCTTTCATCTCTCTCTCACTTTTTCTTTCTTTTTCTTTCTTTCTTTCTTTCTTTCTTTCTTTCTTTCTCTCTTTCTCTTTCTCTTTCTCTCTCTGTGTGAGTCTCTCTCTCTGTGTGTGTGTGTGTGTGTGTGTGTGTGTGTGTGTGTGTGTCAGTGGTAGGTTTCAAAAAATTTTGGAACCTCTTCTGTAGGTGTGGCCTGCTTTCCGGGTCCACTGGTGGAACCTCTTCTAACCGGTTCGGTAGATTTGACGAACCGGTTCTACCGAACTGGTCCGAACTGGTAGGAACCCACCTCTGACCTCAATGTTTCTGCCTTAAACAAGGGATATCGACTTGAAAGAGACATCCTCAATGAGGAAGAGGAGGAAAATGTTTTCCCAAAATATTGAATATTTGGAGCAAAGTAACTTCCCAAGCAAGAGAGTGGGGGAATACACATTCAAACATTGGGTTGATCACATTTTTCCAACCCAAATATGGTATCCTTAATATAGTATATGTTGCCTTGGACTTCTGAAGGAAAGATGGCAAAGAAACTTGACAAATGTATAAACTTGGAAATAGCAATAGCAATAGCAATAGCAATTAGGCTTATATACCGCTTCATAGGGCTTTCAGCCCTCTCTAAGCGGTTTACAGAGTCAGCATATTGCCCCCAACAACAATCCGGGTCCTCATTTTACCCACCTCGGAAGGATGGAAGGCTGAGTCAACCCTGAGCCGGTGAGATTTGAACAGCCTAACTGCAGAACTGCAGTCAGCTGAAGTAGCCTGAAGTGCTGCATTTAACCACTGCGCCACCTCGGCTCAGAAATCAAGAGTGTCAAACTGGTGGCCTACATGCTGGATGCATCATGTGCAGACCACACCCACCCGAGCTCTGCAAAGGGGAAAAAAAGTCACATCACGTCACATGATGGTAATGTGGCGTGGTGACTTTTACATCCATGTTGTAGCTGGACATGCAAAACTACCAGCTCAACTCGGATACAGGATTAACAACTTTGCACAATACATCTGATTTTGATTCCAAGCTCAAAACTAGCACTAACTTCTATAACATTGAAACAATGTGGAGAAGCAGGCTGTGAGTGCTTCATTGAGAGACAGGTCTACAAAGGAATTATTGAGTTTGTCATTTGCACCTCTATAACCGTCTGGTTTGGCACTGAAAGCAAATGAAACAGACACAGACTTCAGAGGATAATTAGAACTGCAGAAAAAAAAACGGCTACCAACCTGCCTTCCATTGAGGACCTGTATACTGCACGAGTCAAAAAGAGGGCTGTGAAAATATCTACAGACCCCTCACACAACCAATTTCATTGTATTTATTTTGTACAATGGCAATAAAGGCTATACTATACATCCTGGACATAATTTATTTCAACTTCTACGCTCAAAACAATACTATAGGGCACTGCATACCAGAACAACTAAACACAAGGACAGTTTTTGTGTTGATTGCTTATTTAGTATCCTATGACTATCGCTGAGTGTTGTAGTTTATGATTTATGATGAATGCCTTTTATGATTATGATCATGATTTATCTCAACAGAGACAAATTCCTTGTGTGTCCAATCACAGTTGGACAATTCTATTCTAGTCTAATCTATTCACCATGTTGTGCAAAGGCTGCTTAAGAGTGAATGGGGCAAGATGGGAAGGTCTGGATAATGAGAACAATGGTCTGTGTTTCAGGCCTCCTCCAGCTTTTACCTTTGCAGAGAAGAAGAGAAACATTTCATGAGAACAAGCATTGCCATGAAACGTTCGTGGGAACCCCCAGCACAGCAACTGTCAATCACCTGAGGTATTCCCTCTGTCCATCTGCAAGGTCAACAGAGCGTTATTTGTCAAGAGCTGAACTCACAAAATTCTGGCAGAAAAATCAACATGGGAGACATTCTGTATTCACCCATTCAATAGTCGCAACATTCTTCCATTGCCCAGTTTCATGGAGCATCAGAAGGAACAGACAATTCATTCAATTTTCATTTGTTTGTCCATATTAACACCTTTTTTTATTTGTGCTGCATTTTTAGTCCTGTGATTAGCAGAGAAGTTCAAATGCAAGGGACAGGCAGCTAGAGAATAGAGGCGAAGCTGGAGTTGGAGTGAGATGGAAGCATTTTAAACTAGGTAAAGTAATGCAAGCTAACCTTATCCAACCAAGGTATCTTCTTTGGTACATACCTGTCTCATCCCAGACTTTAAAGGAAATGAAAGCATCAATAAAAAACAAAATACTAGCACTTCATGAATAAGAATCTTTTGGGAGGGGAATGGGAGAAAAACTTTGTCAAGAAGAACTCTTCTTGACACAAGAAGAAAGAAAAAAAGAAAAAAGAAGAAAGGAGGAGGAGGAGGAGAAAAAAAATTTGAATAAATCAAAATACATACATAGATATAGATAGATGATATAGATATAGATATAGATATAGATATAGATATAGATATAGATATAGATATAGATATAGATATAGATATAGATATAGATATAGATATAGATATAGATATAGATATAGATATAGATATAGATATAGATATAGATATAGATATAGATATAGATATAGATATAGATATAGATATAGATATAGATACACCTACATCTACACCTACACACACACACACACACACATATATATACACACACATACATACATACATACATACATACAACACACACACACACACACACACACACACACACACACACACACACACACACTGTATATATCCATACTGTATATATCCATTATCCAGTTATATCTTGGAAGGGAATTAATGATGTGAAATTAATAATGTAGCTTGTAGCTACATCTTTATTTCTAAGATTGTCATCTGGCAAACATTGGGATGTGTGCATTTCATATAAAAATTTACCCTCTTGTTCTCATTTTTGAAACAATGTACTACATGGCATAAACGAGAGACACTAACCGTAGGGAGTATTAACTCTGCTTAGCTTCTTTGTGGCTTAGGGCGTTGTTTGAACGCAGCCTATACCATTCTTTCAAGACACAACGTATTGTGCAAATCCAGAAAAATCCAACAATCCAATAATTGTTGGTAAATCCAACAATCAGGCGATATTGGATGTTGTGTGAATGCAGCCAGTGGTTACGCTGGCAACTCAAGCATTTCTCAGATAAGGCTTCCAGATGCATTTGCAAAGATGAAAGATTAAAAAGCTCAGGCTACCCAGGAAGGAAGCAAAGAGATAAGTGTACTGAGCCAAGCAAAGAAAAATAAGATGATGTTTTCTTTAGTCTATATAGCCACTCTGCTCAAAACAGCGTCCTCCGAGGTTGCTTCCTTTAAATGAAGTGGATCAAATCAAAAGTTTCTGACATTTGTTTATTTGGAATCTGAGCATGCCACCTTTCAATCAAAGCTGCCCAAATGGCAGCTGGTATTCACTGTAGTGTGTGGGTTGAAAGATCTTTTTTGTTTAATAAAAAGACACAAGCGTTTCCTGAGTAAAATAATAGGGATGCTAATGGAAACGTCAATTCTATCCAGTAATAGCTTCGGGGCTGGAATTATAGTTCAGATTTAACATTTGTGTAGCATTTTCAAACTCTCAAAGCTCTGCATTTTGCCAAAGAAAATTTTGTAGCTTTTGTTTAATTATATTGTGACGGATTCAGGGGTGGGCTGCTACAGATTCACCCCAGTTCAGGAGAAACTGTAGCTAAGACAATACGATAGCAGAATTGGAAGGGACCTTGGAGGTCTTCTAGTCCAACCCACTGCCTAGGCAGGAAACCTTATACCGTTTCAGACAAATGGCTATCCAAAATCTTCTTAAAAACTTCCAGTGTTGGAGCATTCTCAACTTCTAGAGGCAAGTTGTTCCACTGATAAATTGTTCTCATTGTCAGGAAATTTCTCCTCAGTTCTAAGTTGCTTCTCTCCTTCATTGGTTTCCACCCATTGCTTCTTGTCCTGTCCTCAGGTACTTTGGAGAATAGCTTGACTCCCTCTTCTTTGTGGCAGCCCCTGAGATATTGGAACACTGCTATCATGTCTCCCCTAGTCCTTCTTTTCATTAAACTAGACATACCCAGTTCCTGCAACCGTTCTTCATATGTTTTAGCCTCCAGTCCCCTAATCATCTTATGTTATGGCTGGTTCGGAGAACCGCCAAATTCTACCTCTGGCTAATGCTTTCGGTGTTTAGCCATGCTGGCCACATGACCATGGAGACATCTTCGTACAGCACTGGCTCTTCAGCTTTGAAACAGAGATGAGCACCACCCCCTAGAGTCGGGAACGACTAGCACATATGTGCGAGGGGAACCTTTACCTAGGAGAAGAAAACTTTTGGAAAAAGATCTTAGCAATAATATGTTCATCGCTACCACACATTAGGCTTTCTAATTTGTTTTTAATGAAGTCAAACCAGAAGTCTTTTTATGTAATTTAAATCTTTCTTTCAATTGTAAATATATAAATCAATAGCAGAAATTACCTTCTGATTCTAACTCTCCCTTAGACTTGAGCGTGGGATCACCAAAATTAATTAATTTTGGATCACCAAAATGAAAATATTTTATAAGTCCACCATTTCTTTTCTGAAAAAGGCTTCCTGGAGTGGAGTGGGGACACTCAAAGAAGCATCTTTGTAGAAAACCTTGTTTTATATTTATTCCAACCTCTTAGAATGGCACATCAAACAAAGCAGTTATTTAAAAAATCAACATTTACTTTAACTTTGTTATAACATAAATAACTGTGTCATCCAAACCTTAGTTCATGACCTTCTAAAATCAAGTCACGTCTTATTCTGGAAGTTCACCTACTCTTTTAGCCAGACCAACAACCAGCATCGAAATACAGTTTCAGATCTGGTAAACCCAAACCCCTTCTTTCCTTAACCTCTTGCAATGGGAATACATCTGCAACTGAGGGCAGGACAAGAAGCAATGGATGGAAACTAATCAAGGAGACAAGAAACCTAGAATTAAGAAGAAACCTAGAATTAAGAAGAAACCTAGAATTAAGAAGAAACCTAGAATTAAGAAGAACTCTCCAGGTAGTGAGAACAATTAATCAGTGGAACAACTTGCCTCCGGAAGTTGTGAATGCTCCACCACTGGAAGTTTTTAAGAAGTGATTGAATAACCATTTGTCTGAAATGGGATAGTATTTCCTGCCTGAGCAGGGAATTGGACTAGAAGATCTCTAACGTCCCTTCCAACTCTGTTATTCTATTCTATTCTCCTTTCCTCTTCATTCTATTCTATTCTACATGGTGGTTCCCAAGCACTAACATTTTGACACATGACCAAGGGAATTCTGTGCCGGTTGTAAGTCACTTTTTTCTGTTCCATTGTAACTTTGAATTTACAACAAAGTGTTGTAAATCAAGAACTACCTGTAGCAATTGGTGCTAATGACCTAAGTGGAAGGCTGGAAAGGCTCCCCTGTAGCCTTCCAATGCATTCACAGAAAAAGTATAGTTGGAACAGGGGATTTCCTGATTTTTAACTTAGTTTTCTTAGCCTTGTTGGCTTTAATGTATCCCTTTTCTGGCAGGTTTGATGAGTAACTGGAAAGATACAGAAGGGGTTACAAAGACAGCTGGGGTTGGGATAGCATTTAAATAGAGCTCACTTTGTAAGGCAGTCTCGTCCTTTTTGGACATGTCTGCTGCTATTTTTGCCAGTTGATGAATAAGCCACAATATTTGGGAGAGGGAGGGTGTAGAGGAGGGGAAAGAAAGCTTAGGGTGTTTATACCTAGCTATGTAAAGTGGCCCAGTCTACACTGCCTGCAATGAGAAGGAGTCTCTTTTTCAACCAACCACTGCAGAATAAATAGACACATTGTCCCAGAACCTTTTGGCTGACAACAAAATGGTCTTAACAACCTGAAGGACCAACCCACCTGTGGCTAATGAAGACGGGTTCATCTGTCCCAGATATGAGCATAAATCTATTGTAAGTGTCATGACATGGAGATTTCAATGTTGACTCCAGCACATGCAACCCAAGAGGTTGAGAAGAATCCAATCCAATAGGACCAATAGCAATAGCAATAGCAGTTAGACTTATATACCGCTTCATAGGGCTTTCAGCCCTCTCTAAGCGGTTTACAGAGTCAGCATATCGCCCCCACACAGTCTGGGTCCTCATTTCACCCACCTCGGAAGGATGGAAGGCTGAGTCAACCTTGAGCCGGTGAGATTAGAACCACTGAACTGCAGATAACAGTCAGCTGAAGTGGCCTGCAGTACTGCACCCTAACCACTGCGCCACCTTGGCTCTTGTTGGTCTTCTCTGCAGATTCACGTGCTCCATCTGTAACACCTTACCTAAGAAAACATCTGGGAAACACTGATCTTTTTTTAACACGGAATTATTGTGATCAGATCGGCATGAAATGGTTTCTCTGAATGTGGCCACATTCTGCGATAGGGAAAGGTAAAAAGAGTCCCTGCAGATGTTATTCAGCCAGTCGTTCCCAACTCTAGGGGGCAGTGCTCATCTCGGTTTCAAGGCCATTGAGCCAGCACTGTCCGGAGACATTTCCATGGTCATATGGCCAGCATGACATCATCGAGCGCTGTGAGCTTCCCACCAAAGGGGTCCCTATTTATCTACTCGTATTTCCATGTTTTCGAACTGCTAGGTTGGCAGGAGATGGAGCGAGGATGGGAGCTCACCCCCTCATGTGGCACTTGGGGTCTCAGATCTGGACTTTCCAGCCAACAAGCCCAGCGTCTTAACCACTGAGTCACTGTGTCACCCTGGGTTCTGCTATTCTGCTGGGCTGTGTGCAAAATTAGGCAAACTTTAACTACTCACTGTTCATCCACCACCAAATGCAATATATTATTCTGTCTTTTATTTGTTAGCATCATTATGGTTTTAATGCTTTCATGTGCTGGTCTGCAGCCGTAATAAAAAAAATTTGATCGGTTGGGTCTTTACATGGAGGCCCACATATGAATGATGCATGGAGATATCAATCTGGGCCATCCTTTTTCTTCAGTGCATTCAAAATAATGAAGATGAGGATGAGGTCTATCAAAAGCGAGCATCAAAAACTATCGGTGGTGACATCAGGAGGTTGTCAGACAGTGGTGGGTTTCAAAAAATTTTCGAACCTACTCTGTGGGTGTGGCCTCCTTTGTGGGAGTAGCTTGCCGGCCATGTGACCTGATGGGAGTGGCTTGCCGGCCATGTGTTTTCTTTCTTTCTTTCTTTCTTTCTTTCTTTCTTTCTTTCTTTCTCTTTCTCTCTCTCTCTCTCTCTCTCTCTTTCCTTCCTTTTGTCTCTCTGTCCCTTTTTCCTTTTTTTCTTTCATCTCTCTCTCTCTCACTTTTTCTTTCTTTTTTCTTTAATTTCTTTCTTCCTTTCTTTCTCTTTCTCTTTCTCTCTCTGTGTGAGTCTCTCTCTCTCTCTCTCTCTCTCTGTGTGTGTGTGTGTGGTGGGTTTCAATTTTTTTTGGAACCTCTTCTGTAGGTGTGGCCTGCTTT